>NC_090265.1:230473873-230781758 GCF_040414725.1 Anabrus simplex
AATATAAAGCTAAAACACGGAGAGAATTTTCTTAGAAATTTCTGATTGTTAGACACAAGAATACCCGATCTCAGTCCCTTCCGAACTCCTCCAGAAAGATAGATGTTAAGGATTGCCTACTTGGGTACAGTTAGTGATACCCCCTTTGTATTTACGGAACGGTAAAGTTTAAAGGTACGGGATTCGGTGCAAACAAAGGATTTGTTAAATTTAATGGTACGATGAAGGGGAATTGAGAGAGAAAGAGAGAGAGTACGAAATACATTTTTATCAAGGACTACTCATTAATAGAGCTTGCATAATTATGAAAACTTATTTCATGTACTGAATGAAGTCTGCTTGTTGACTGTGAAAGTTTCAGTTACGTTTTCACATATGCATACTCCTCTTCCCAACGCGCGTTCTGTGGGATTTGTAAAATATTAACTACAGACGGCTCTTTGAAGTATATAATGTATACGGTGCAGGATCCTTTAATTTTACACGTTCTTGATCACACCGGGATTACAGCCCAAAGAGACGAGGCCCTAGTGTTGACTTTGACTACGTTAGGCTAATATTTAACACGTAAAGGGGAACAATTCATTTGAAGTCGTACAGCTCTCTAATTGTATACTGGTTTTATAGTGATTAGCAAAAATTAATAGGGAACTTTCGCACAAGTTTTATCTGTAAATCCTCAAGATTGATTAAAAAATAAGCACGCCCCACTGTATGACTTTTCTAGGTATTTTGACAATGGAGAATATTGGCTTAAATTAATTATAATTGCAAGTATTTAACAAGCATACTGAACAATACTGGAAATAAAATATTGTTTTATTTGTCCTTTTACCGTAAAAGTGTATGGCACATTTCCGCAGACTCATTCACTGCAAACTCATGTTCATTATCTTCATAGAAGTCATCATTATAACCTGAAACATCTAAGATATAATCTTTCGACATGCTTTCCTTTACAACGAGTCGCGATCATGTCTGAAGACGGACGCTGCAGCGTACTTTCTTGCTGCGTTAGCCAATATGCCATCTAGCGGGAAAGAAATGTTTGTGCAATCACGTTAGAGACTTTAAGGACTAATTTTCAAACTGTACAAGGAAATTAAAAGACAGATAATTATCGTAAAGATAGGGTGCAGTGATATATGAAAACGACTGTCGCCTTTAGATGGCTCTATCATGTGTTACCACGTCGTGTTGAACAACAACAGAACCATGGAACTCGGGACTATGAGAGGAAAACTATCATGAACCAAAGTGTCACGGACCTATAATTATCAGAACATGTATGTTCCACAATAACAACCACAGTATCCAATGTCTGCCGTAAGAGGCGACTGAAAGGACCCCGGGGGTTCATTACAAGGTAGCGTGGGTTGGTGACCACGAATCCCTTACCTGAGCCCTGTCATTGCTTCCATTTACTTGTACCATGCTCCTCACCTTCATCTATCCTATCCGATATCACTTGGTCAACTTTTGTTCCTTTCCGACGCTGACGGTATTAGAGCATTCAAGGCGTAGGGAGTCTTTAATTTTCATTCTTTTCATGACCCTTGTCTTCCTTCGGCAGGTAATTTCATTTTCAAGGTGTCAGATCCATTTCATTTTTGGCTCTGGTTAGTGTGCATAGAGGACGATTGCCTAGTTTGTACTCTAATCTTAAAACATTAATCACCACCACCACGCGTATAATCCACAGGACTGGCAAGATAAGAAAGGAAGTTATCTCACTTCCCACCATAAGATTCAGAAAGGAGCTGTGTGGCTTGGCGTGGTAACTCTGCGACATCGCGGATCATGCAGACGTCCGCCCACGGCTTGCACTGCAATGCGTTTGTGGCATGCAAAAGGGAGGCCCTATTACTTGGACCATAATTAACTTGTACATTGGGAAACTATTTCTCTTAAACTCTCATTTATTTACTGCGCCTGTTTACTTGATACCATTCTACTGTTTGACCATACTCAAATATGTTATTTAATTGTAACGTCCTTGCACGCATGCGGCCATTCGCCTCTATAAATCGATACTTGCGCGCAAGTGCAGAAGCAGCGTCTTGGTCGGGCTAGCTTGCTACACGTCCGTGTTTCAACATGAAAGTGCATATCTGTGTGTCCTTGGAGACACGTGTTGTGTTCGCCACAATGCATTTGATGCAATGTCCTGTATTATCAGTTTGTTATATGGCTTTCCTAAATGTTAATATAGGCTGTGTGTCGTGGTGGTGAGAGGGTTATCATTAATACTTGGATTATCTCCTTTAATATTTTCGTCTCGGCAGATGTAAGTAATCACATATGCTGTACATGTCACTCTCTGAAATTATACTACCCGGTGGATTATTTCAAGAACATTTTACATCGAGGTTAACTCATTGTGTACAATCTTGAAAAAATCAATAATGGCGTCTGCCCAAGCTATTGATGACGCTATAGAAAAAAAAAGAAATAATTATTGGTCTGATATCAAATAAAAAGGCTTGTGTTCGGAAAATGACTTCAAAAAAATTAATTAACTTTCACTTGAAATTAATTACGAGAATTATTAGGTGGATGAGCTATTATCCTGCTTCATTCTGGACTTGATATCTGCATATCGCTCTCCGACGAAACTTGTAAAATATGCATTTATTCGAATCTACTCTTCAAAAATTATTTGAATTATTCTGAATTGTTAATTAAACTCATTTCAATGTGAAGGTAGTAATTCATTTTTTTGGAGGAGGGGGGCGGGAAGTGAGGTGATTTTGGAATCGTGAATATGTGGGCCTATGAATGTAAGGCTAACTCTATAATTATTTAATTGAGGTTCTTGCATGGGTTTTGTATTTTCTCCTTATACCCTTTTGGGGTATCCCTCCTCCTATTCTTATTCGTTGTGGCTTTGTTCTTCCTTTTTTATTCTTCTGGTGTTGGATATTTTAATTCTACATCATGAAAGCATATGAGTGACGGCTAACTCTATAAGTCTTATTAATTAATTGGGGTCCTTGCATGAGTTTCTCATTTTCTCCACATTTCCTTTTGGGGTAGCATTCCACTTATACTTGTTCGTTGTGGATGTGTTCTTTTTATTCTTTTTCTGGGGTTGCGTATTTCAGTTCTACTTCATAAATGCCTATGAGTGTAAGGTGAAATCTATTATTATTTAATTGGGGTTTTTGCTTGAGTTTTGTACTTTCTCCTGATTCTCTTTTTTTTTTACTTTTCTCTTATTCTTGTTCGTTGTTGGTTTGTTCTTCTTTTTCTTCTTATTTTACAGTTGCGTAATTGAAACCAAATTTCAATTATGTATCAATTATTTTCAATTCTTTGAAATTTGAACCATCTTAGGTTATCATTTGGCCAGGCGATATGAATATGTCATGTAGCGGGCATAATGTGTGACGGTCATGATCGTATCTGGATGAGCCTGGCCTACTATGCGGCGATTCAGGGTTGCCATCTGGGTATTTGAATCAAGCTCACGAGCCTGTGATTTTGCTTGTCATGTTGTACGGTTTGCCTCGTAACGTGTCTTGACAACCACTACCTATTTGGTCTTGCATATTCTGGTCTCTAAGCTGTGCGTGCGTTCATTTTTGTGGATTGACTGGCCGCATTTCACGGGTGTTAATTTTTACACCATCATTTTTCCTTTTGTCAGGCCTACGTTTACTCTCGGATTTACACGCCCGATTACTTCTTTATTTTAATACTAGCTGATGTACCCGTGCTTCGCTACGGGATTCTCATAAAGACTTAACTTGTGGTTTTCCTAACTTATGGCAACATATGTCATTACAAAAATATCAGTTGGAATGTAGCGAATAAAAGGAATGTTATCATATAAAATACTCGATCAAATGAAAAACTGCGCATTTTCTCACTTTTAACGAAGAGTACTACGCAAGGTAACACAGTAATTACCCTCTGTTGAGTCCCATTCAACCTCGTACGGGTGACTAAAGTTTTTATTCATCTCAAGTTCTTAACACTCTTTTGGAATTTAATGTTTCTCATTTAGTCATCCCGGCGTAGAATAGGCTTAGTCTCTGTGTCTTTGGGCCATAAGCCCAATTAGGGTTTTAAAATATTCTAGAAAGAGTGCTAGTGATCCGCTTCCTAGATGTTTGTTCATGGCCAATCATGTTCAACACACTTTTTTCTTTTTTCATTAAGGCTATTTAGTACGGGCACTCATTGCCCCTGTTTACGTTTCTGGAACAGAAAGTGAAAAACTGTTGAGCAGGAAGTAAGCTCAGACCAGGGCTGCATGACTGTAAATACCTTATTAAAAGATTGTCAGGTACAACCTTGTGAGCTGTAAGAAAATTATGCCTCTGAGAGGCTGGATTATATTAGCTTTTAGAGTTCAGACTCCAAGGCTATATAAATTAATGGAGCAAACATGCTCTTATAAATAGTGTACCTGTCAGAGCTATTAATGCCCATTCCCTTGTATAAGTACTATCATGTTGATAATTCTCTCAATGTTTGTACCTGATGTTTTGTACATTACGTCATTGTTGTTGGAGCTGACGAGCTCATTATAAGTTGTTGTATTCTTTCAGAACTTCTATTTATCAAATTTTAAATTAAAAAAGGAAAGAAATAAAATTTCGTATTTCGTTGTGTTAACTCATCTCTAGTTAATTACTTGTCCGCCCATTCAACCCGGTAGCTTCTTACTGCTCTATGATCCACGAAATTCCCTTAATAATAATAATAATAATAATAATAATAATAATAATAATAATAATAATAATAATAATAATAATAAGTCACTTTTCTTATGATTTATGTTCATAGTAGGTACACTGGTGCATTCTTTCATTATGGTCACTGTAGTAGTATGTCTCTGTTCCGTTATTGGTAGAAATAAGACATATTTGATGTAAGTAGCCAGTACTCTAGAGAAACCGCCGGTTAAAGCTAGGAAACTTAATTTTACCAAGTTATGCATAATTAAAGATCTAAATAAACTCGTGTGGGCAGTAGGAACAAAAGTTTCAAGTGGAAAGAAAGGAAGTTTGTTTTTCCACGATCGTTTACTTAGGAGGTAAGTTGTGCCACTCAGAGAGAACTTTCATTAATATCAAAGTTCTTGGTATTGCTCTTATTAATAATGCTACTTATTCTCTAAACAGACGGGGCTCCATCCTACTCCACTTCTTGCTCTGCTAGAGAGTTATTAATTAACGAATAAAGCCTCTTCACTCTGTGTTTCTGCATCACTTTTCATTATTCCTGTGCTAAATTTGAACGAAATAATGATGTAATTGAGTGCAAATTAACAATTTCTAATACTGCGTGCCGATGATGAAAATTAATTTGAATTAAAACATGTAGGCTTAAGTGACAAACGATCTAAGGGATGCCCCGCTTATGGGATTGAAAGGCGCGGATTCTTGTCCTAACTGAGACATAATCAAAATATGTCTATAATGTTAGTGAGAAAAATACTGGAAATTTATTGTACCAATAGCTGTCACTAGGTTTCTGGCTGGGGATACACATTGAAATGAGAGGAGTCCAGCTCGTGTAGATCGACGTTTTGTTATCCATAAAACCGTAGTTAATTTTACACTAGGAACTCGCAATAGCAAAGAGCTTAGAAGCACAGAAAGAGGAACAGGAACGCTGAGGGGTGGAGAGGGCATTTTAAGGGAAATTGAAAGCTGGAAATTTTAGGTATCATTCCACAAATTAAAAGTTTCATGTTAAATTTTGGAGTAGGCCTAACATTTGTTAAGGAATACGTTCTAACACTTCCATAGTAATAGTTAAAACTATTTTTTTTCATGTAGTGCATTTGGACCATTTTCAGTCTAAACCAACTGGTACGGAGGACTTTGATATCTGGGTATATTTTTTTAGAAATTCCATTATTTACGTTGGCGTTATTGTCGTAATAAATATTACTGTCAAGAAAGCAGAATTTCGTTAAAAATTAACTGCTTAGTTGTATGAGAGTTCATGAGGAATTACATTGATTCCTTCTTCTTACTTTCCACATTTAGAAATATAGTATGTACTCCTATTGGACAAGCTATTTGACGGGAAACGTTAACTACTTCAGAACAGGTACGGTTTCCGGATGGCTAGGAAATGTTGGCCTCACTTAGTTAATTCCTCTTACTCGGGGACTTCGCCTTCGACCAAGAGGTATATACATAACACACTCAGTACATTATAAACCACCACGGAAACACACAATATTGAATACATTCCTACACATAAGGTTGTCAGAAAAGGCATCCCGCCGCAAAACAAGGCCAACTTACATGTGCGTCACAGTTGGCACCCGCAACCCCACAGTATGTAGGGAAAGCGGAAAAAAAGACGAGGAAGAGGAAAAAGAAGCAAATATGATGTAACACTTGAAACTTCAAACCTGAGTTTTTTAATATTTAAAATAAAAGGCTGAGAAATACATTTATTGTTATTAACTAACAATAACGACGAATGCTGTAGTTGGTTAGCAAATTGTTACCATCAGAAAGTGGTACAGAAGCTTTCAACCACGAGTGGACATGAAGTAGCCACCCCTCCCCGTCGGTATTTGACGTAACACATTTTTTTTGTATTGGTAGCATTTTTCTTTACTTACTTGGCCACACAGAGTAAAATCTGAATAGTTTCTTTGTTGTTGAACTCATTGTTCACTGCTACTTAGGTATTTAAACTGGATATAAAGTGCATAGTTCTGTGTCTGTTCCAATGAGTAATTTGCCCCTGACGCATGTTGAAATATTCTCCGAGCTAGCTAATTCGTCTGGAGATGATGACAGTGATATTTCTGTAGTGTAAGTGAAAGTGAAGATGGGACTTAGAATATCAATTGCGTGAATGAATATAGAAGTGATAGTAAATACTCGGAAGGTGAAGATACTTTTCGAGATAAGAATGACCGTTGTTCAGTCAGTGACATTTCTAGGCTCAGGTACGTGATAAAAATGTTTATTCAACAGAACCACCTTGAGTGTTTAGACTGAAAGAAGACAATGAAAATATTTGTATTTAACAATAGATCAGACAGCTGATAGGTAAGTCGTTGAAAGGTTGAGAGCTGTTAACTTGACCAAGTTGAAGTAAGCACTGTCATTGCTGAAATACCTTTTTAGTTGATTGTAAGAAATGTAAAATAAGTTGTTAAATTCTGTTTGTATAAATAACTCTAATAATAATCATCACTCATTCCAAGAAACTGGACATTAAGTGGTGGTCACAAAGTACCTCCCTGATGGTATACAATGAAATGAAGAATAGGTGGCATTCCTAGGGTTAATATCTTCCCTATCCTTAACTTCTTATCATTGATAGAATAGTATTTTATCAGGTAGTTATTTACTATCCCTCCCCATTCATTTGTATTAAATTAAAATTCAAACTTTAATATGAAATATATTACGATAAAATATGAAATTGAGGATAGTTGCTGCGTCTACTGTATTGAACTTCCAGAGGAATGATGGCAAGGAGTGTGCCATGTAATCCATGGGCTCCCAATTCCGATCGATTATCGTGTTATCAGTAGGGGCAGGCTCCCTTCTCGCCAATCTTCTCTCAAAACCACGAGTGTGCTTACGGAAAATAGATTCGTCATAACTAACCACTGAAGAGAAACATGGCAGAGTAATGGAATATCTAACAGGTTAGAATATTCTATATATCAAAGTAGCCACCGTCGGGCTTTGAACAAAGCCGTAAAATCTGGCGTGCTCTCAACAGAATTAGAACATACTGTGGCTCACTCGCTACCTAATGGGAGTAGAGTGGCATCGCCAAACTGCGATTGTGATGCCGAAAGGCAAATATTTCGGATATGGCCATGTAGATTCAATTTGGACTGTCTGAAATGTTTTCTCATGTTTGCCCATGTCGCATATGCTTTCGCCCATTTTAGCCACTATTATCGCATTGTCTTGGTCAATAAAGGTTTCTTTCTAGGACGACAGGCTGAGAGTCCAGCTATTTACTACAGTTCTTCTGGTTACTGAGATGTCGCACATTTCTTCCCAATCTCGTTTTAGTTCAGTTGATGACAGGAAACGAACCTTGAGCGAAAGCCTTTTCAATACTCTGCCCTGTTTCGTAGTAGACGCCATTTTTTGACCTCTTCCTTTCTCATGATCAACATTTCCTTTTTCCCTGTATTTTTCAGTAACCTCGAAATCGTAGACTGAATAAAACCTGTCTTGGGGGCTATCTCTGTGGTGCTGAGACCAACAGATGAATAAGCAAGTATAGCAGCTTTCTTTTATGGCTTTAATTCAACTGGTCTACCCATCTTCTCGCTGCAAAGTCCCAACTCAAAATGATTGCATAAACACGGGCTTCATTGTAAAAATAAACAAACAACAACAACAAGAAGTTGTGTATTATGGGAATAAATATGAGAAGATGTCAAACTTTCAAGGCAACAATATGTCAACAATGTTTAATAACAATAGGAATGGTATATGGCCTTTTGTCATAGGAGTACCGGGTTCGATTCCAGGCAGGGTCGAGAACCTTAATTGGTTAATTCCCCGGGTACGGGTACTGCGTGTATGTGTCGTCTTCATCATTATTTCATCATCATCAAGACGCGCAGGTCAAAAGACCTGTAGCTGGCGACCCGAAGTCCTCGGACACATTCCGGCATTAAAAGCTGTACGCCATTTCATTTCATCTAGAATTCCTTCATATCTAGCACATTTGGTTAGGGCTACAAGGGAAGTTTAATGGAGGTAAGTTACCATTTTAAAATCGAAAACGCGAACTAGTCTTTTAGGGGAGAAACCAACCAAAATATAACGAGGTATTTTTGTGTACTTTGGTCCATAGTTGTTGCTAAGAAGAAGGCACATCTTGAGAAGTGACAGTAGATTTAGACATACCCATCTTAGCGTTACGTGTTAAGAGGAGGACATCCTATACGCCTGCTTTTTTTGGAATGGCACTCGGTCAGCGTAATGATATTATCAGCGATATGTCTTAACTTTCATGAAGGGTCTTAAACGCATAATTTTGAATACCATTTAGCCGCACGGCAACCACTTACCGTTTAGGATCTGCTTAAAATAAAGTACTACGTGGGTTATAAAGAATTCTGGTATTCGTCTAATCAATGAAATCATCATTGCATCATCTGCATTTAGGGCTGTCATTCAGATGGCAGATTCCCTAGTTTTCTTCAACCTGTTCAATGAACTTGGATATTTATCGACGACATTTCTCCATAGATTATCCCAATCCCTGATTCATCTTCCTATACCAACTTTATCTTCATATTTCTATCTTTCCTACCTTTAGAAGGTTCACTGAAGAGTATTCGTGTACTAATGCCACTCCACGCCGTCTCTCCACTGACACACCAAAACGTACCTCTTAGTCTAGGAGCTCATCTCCTAACTCCCAAGTATTTTCAGCCCAAAAGATTGCAACTCTTCTCTCGGATATCACCTAGAACAAATCATGCTGCATTCCTTTGTAGAATTTACATTTCTCGTGTCAAGTAAATCTGGTAATTCTGGTTATCCTAGTGCGGGTTCCATACATAAGAACAATACACTAATTGGGGTCTTGTCAAATACGTTTCGGTCCTCTCCATTAGATCTTTACAGCACCTAAACACCCTCAAAACCATTGGAAGAGATGTTTAACCTTTACTTACAACGTCGTAAATGCAATTATTTCAATTAAGATATTTCCTTATATTAGCACCTTAGTACGTAGAGAAAACCCCACGAGGCAATGAAAACTGAGAAGCCTTCTCTTCTAGGTGAAACTACGAACTTGTCTTTTCATCCCGTTTACCGCCACGTCGTTGTCCGCTATTCTTCTAACAACACTATTGACGTATTTTTACAATCGCTCACAATCCTGTAACTTATTTACTACTGTATACAGTATGGCGTCAAAGCTTAATATTTGGATTTATTTCGTTATTCTAGATAATATCAACGTTCAATACACTACCTTGCTGAACAACCTCTTAAACTTTACACGCTAGTGCTTAACCTATTCTAATTACCTCATTTAAAATTTCTATAAATTTTGCCACACATTGAACCACCCTTTTGTCTAGAAAAATAACCCCTAATCGTCGGTAGTCTCCCATGATCAACCTATAAATGTCCTTAGACAGGCCAATGGTGGTACCTTCCACTTGGCCTCCTGAATCTAAGATATTTGGTATATCATGCTGGAATCCTATACGATAATTCTCACTGGAATAACCTTTCCCCTGCACTAACTGACTTCTTTCAAACCGGTTAATAATGCCACAAACGTGTCTAGCATAATCAGAAATCTAGATGTGTCAAGCTGACTGGTCCTTAATTACTCACTTTATGTTGATTTCCCTTTCCTTTGTACACAGGGGCTACTAAAGCTGCTCTCCATTAATTTGGTGTAGCTCCTTCATGCTAACAGTAATCAGATTTCAGATACGACACTATATCTCAACACATTTCCTTTAGCGTATCTCCAGAAATATTGTCAATCCCAACTGCTTTTTTAGATTTAAAAGTGTGTGTCTTCTTTGTAAATATCTTTATTATCATAGGTAAATTTCAGTAATTTGCCCGTGTTAGTCACGTCCTTAACCTAGGCATTTATCCGATCTTTACATACTGCTCACTAAATAGTTCTTCCGTCTGTACGTCCTCACATATACTCCCCTTGTTCACTAATGGTCGCCGTAATGTCCTTCCTAGAACTTGTTTCTATCGTAATGTACGCATACATACCATTAAATTGTTCCTATAATTCATGAGACTAATAGTATTATGTTTGCACTCGAATTACCCTCAGCTGACGTTTTTGATTAATTCAATTACCTAGTAAGTTCCTTAAATCTCCCCTTTCTCCCACCACCATTCCTGACTCCATTTCTTTCTAACCTGTACTTCATTACCACTCCCTAGTCCACCCGGTCTCCCTGAATGTACCTACCTATATCGCTTCTAAATAACCCCCATATTATACGTACCGTTGTCATTCAAGCGAAGGCCAGTATCCCTCGTACACAATATTCCACTGATAACAATCACGGTTCCTTAATATTCTCAAGCACTTTCTTAACCAGATCTTCCTCATCACGAAATACGTTAGTATCTATTGCCTTAACTTGTGGTATCAGCGTGAAAAATTACCACGTTATACTACCCTTCTACTTTCCTCAAAATCTGCCTTAACCTAATTCCTGGAAAACACTCTACCCTATTTCACTGTCATCCATACCCTCTCTACATGCATAACAATTTGCGTTACCCGCGAGTAGAGCCTCAACTGCACCCACCTCATCAGAACCCCGCTCTCCTGGTCTCTATTTAACTTCCCTGATGGCTCCAGAAGCTACTTTCTCATCCCTTCTCTCTATCTCGATCTCTGTCTTTCTTCTTTCACTCACGATGTTCTTTCACTTCCCTCTTCCTATTCTCTACGTTTATGTTACATTCCGTTCCACCGGGCGAGTTGGCCGTGCGCGTAGAGGCGCGCGGCTGTGAGCTTGCATCCGGGAGATAGTAGGTTCGAATCCCACTATCGGCAGCCCTGAAGATGGTTTTCCGTGGTTTCCCATTTTCACACCAGGCAAATGCTGCTGTACCTTAATTAAGGCCACGGCCGCTTCCTTCCAACTCCGAGGCCTTTCCTATCCCATCGTCGCCATAAGACCTATCTGTGTCGGTGCGACGTAAAGCCCCTAGAAAAAAAAAAAAAACATTCCGTTCCCTCCTTGACTCGTCCCTCCTCTGTAATACTTCCCTCTTGCCCATGTTCACTCTGCTATTCTATCCGCAGTGACTGAGACAGATTTATCACGGACAACTCTTCTGTATACATTTCCTGATGATAACATTTAACCCTCATTTTCCTTCTCTTTAAAACATTAGCCCACCTATCTTCCACAATTTCTTCCCTTCCTAATCACTCCATCTTGCCTACCTAGCGTGCCATGTACTGAGACTTTCCTAACTGTCTGACTTATTTACAAACATATAAAACTGCATTTAACTTGAAAAATATGAAATATCTGCATTTAAAATGGAAATTAACATTTATTAAATAAAATACACAATCGTCGGACCTTGTACTCACACTTACTTGTTACCTGCTTACTTACACATACGTTATTTGAAGGGCGCCAGCTGCCACTCAGTGCAGCAATAATGCAATGAGACTCTTGACTATCTCTAGGGTGTGGGGTAATAAGCTTACTTTTGACAACATACCATATAAGTTCTGGGAAAAGGAGATTGGCATTCGGTTTCCCCATTAATTTTGAGGTTAAGGTATTTTACTGTTAATGAAATAAAACTATGAATTCGTTTGATAGAACAATATATATTCTTTAAATAATATATCAAAAAATAGTGAGTCTTGTTGCGATAAAACAGATGAGAATATGAAATTATGACATTGCAACTGAAAGAAACTAGCCATGAATTTGAATTCTTCTTGACCGGACATTTAACAATTTATACGAAGTATTTCCCTCACTGATTCACTTGACTGTACCTTCAACACTTTGAGTGTAATTACGACGTATTCCTTTGATCTGGTGTTTACTGTAGATGTGTCACGCCTAACTTGGTGATACATCCTTGTGACTGCTTCTTCTCCATATCATCTGACTTCTTTGTAAGTCAATATGGTATTACCTCTTGGCAGGTCCAGGGTTGCCCTCTCTGACTCCATGGTAAGCCCTTGCGTCCGTGTCTTCCACTAAGTGACGGACCAACTTTGGCCTCACTCTCCCAATGACCATTGATTAATGGCTCACTGAGTCTTCTCCATCTCTCGTTCACACTCGTTGACTGACCGACTGAGGCCTCTTCATCTAGTAGACTACTTCACTGTTCAGCTTCCGTTTAACTAATGACTGACGCTACAATATGCACCCACCTTTTATAGACGTTGGTTGACACAGCTACGTAATCTCCAGAAATAACAATGACATACTCCCACAACGCCTCAAACCGTTGCATATAATGGTGAAATCCCCCGGGGCGGCTGAGTCTCTGAGCGAATATTCTAAAAGCTCACGATGACGTAGCCATGACTTTGCAATGACTTGGCAGAAATGCCAGCAATATTGCAAAATGTAAGGACGTCACACTCAACATCTGATATATCGAAACTCTCACTGTACAGGTATTTAATGTTAATCTACATATACGTATATATGCATACACTCAATTACAAATACGCATGCGACAAGCTTTGCGTACTGGAATTGAATAATAATTATAAAAAATAATAGTAATCTCACAGATAAAATAATAATACGGACATAATAATAATAATAATAATAATAATAATAATAATAATAATAATAATAATACAGATAAAATAATAAAAATACAGATATCATCTTGTAACGGGATTTGAACCGTTACAGTACATTGATTGAGGGAGTCCAAACTTCATTCCCGTCCTTCACTAAACGCCTAACTATCTCCCACAAACTCGCTATCTCTTCCATAATCTTCCTTAGTGCAAACTCATATCCACTGTCCCTACACCTGTCTACGTCAGCCATTCTCTTATCTCGTTTACACAAATAAGAAATAATGTGAAAAAAATTAACCGGAATAAAATTACGTTTTATGTGAATAAACATACGTAGGCCTTATATGATATGAAAGAAATACTCTATACTGCATAAGGAGTTCACGATAATGAAACAAACGAGACACTAACTGATAAAATAATTATAGTGCTAATTATAGAAATGTTTATTATGCTTATTTACACTAAATACTAAATACGTTTTGTTTATTATTGTATTATTATTTATACGTGCAAACAAAAATGAAAACTACTATTAAATTTGAAAATATCAAAAGGGCTTCACGAGATTATACAACAGTAAAACAGGCAAGATGCTAGATAATAAATAAATACACTAACCTCCTTAACAGAACATAAACTATCCTAAATTAAACAGTTTAACCGAAACTAGAAATTTACTTAGAATTACATTTATTTTGTGATGTTTCCCTACTACACGAGGTATGCACAATAATAAATCAGGTATGATATTCTCTATTACAGTAACTGCATCACAATTCGGAACTGCGCTTAGATAATATGATGACTGTAGAAGAAGAAAGCTCTTCGTTTCTCTTTTTGTTAGAACTGATAGGACAAAGTGATCAAGATACTAACTCAAAACATGTGAATCACAAATATCATCCCCTGTGTGAAGTCTGACACTACTGTGAGGCAAGAACATATACAGTGTGGTCGGAATCAATGTGAACCGATTACATGAGCTGCGGAGCGTTCGTCATACTGATAAGTAATTTGATCAAATCAGGCTGATATTTCACACCGTTGTCGTTCTGTTAACTGCTGAAGTTAGCCAATCAGATCGCTTCGCGGGCGAATACAAATGAGCTTTACAACGTGGTGTTGCTGAATATGCATGTTTCCTGGTCGTCCCATGCCGAGAAATGAGCATCAGACACTAATACACAGTGGATTTCAGCTAATGCCACCATAGCAGTGTTGCCAACTTATATTTTCAAGATCCGCTAAATACTTCTAAAAATCCATTGAAATTCCGTCAAGAAATCCGATCTCAAATAATGAGCAGTTTTTTGCTAGTTGCTTTACGTCGCTCCGACACAGATAGGTCTTATGGCGACGATGGGACAGAAAGGCCTAAGAATGGGAAGGAAGCGGCCATGGCCTTAATTAAGGTACAACCCTAGCATTTGCGTGGTGTGAAAATGGGAAACCAAGGAAAACCATCTTCAGGGCTGCCGCCAGTGGGGTTCTAACCCACTATCTCCCGGATGCGAACTCAGAGCTGCGCACTCCTAACCGCACGGCTAACTCGCCCGGTAATAATGAACAATACAAATGAGCAATAATAATAATAAATAGTAATAATAATTAAAAATGTAAATGGCTGCACTCACCTGATCTGTGAGTTTCACTGGGATTAACCCTCTGCCTGAGAGCGAAGATGAATCCCCTACCACAAGGGCCACACACAGAACAGGCCATTTCATTAAACGGTCTTCCTCCATAGCATTAATATAAATGCCACTCTCTCACAGTTTCATTGTCAGTCGTCATTCGTCAACTAAGGGATAAGTAACATTTCCCCACGCATTACAAATTTATGATACCATGATCTCATAACAACAAATCCAATAACATGTTTTCCTCATGTGACTGCTACCTCATGACAAGAAATACGGAATAGCTCGGAGACAGGCTGGAGTACAAATGTAAAAAAAGAACGTAAAATGGATAAAAACACCAAATTCCGCTATAATAAATCTAGAATTCCGCCAAAAAATCCGCTGTCCGCTAAATTATATATTCCTCCGCCGACAGTCTTCTAATTCCGCCAAATTTAGCGGAAAATCCGCTAAGTTGGCAACACTTGTTCAAGTCCCTCCCCTGGAGTTTATTTCTTCCATTGGTGCTCTCTAGTTATAAGCCACGTGCAACCTCGCAAAGCCGATCTAAAAATAACCCGCGAAGAGATCTGATTGACTTACTTCAGCAGTTGATAAAATTACAACAATGAGAGGCATCGACATAATATTTAAATAACATATCAGTATGACCAACGCTCTAACACTCATATACCCGGCTCACGTTGTTTCCTATCAGCCTGTGCATTGTTGTTTGAGTCATCAGTTCATAGACTGGATTGATGCAGCCTCCACACAACCCTATCACGTGCTAACATTTTCATTTCTACGTAACTGCTGCATCCTACATCTGCTCTAATCTGCTTATCATATTCATACCATGGTCTACCCCTACCGTTGTTACTGCCTCCATCACTCTAAAAAACCAACTGCAAAAGTCCAAAGTATCTTAAGATGGGCCCACTCATTCTATCTCTTCTTCTCGTCAAATTTAGCCAAATCGATCTCCTCTCACCAATTCGATTCAGTATCACTTCATTGGTGATTTGATCTGTCTATCTCACCTTCATCATTCTTCTGTAATACCACATTTCAAAAATCATCTATTCTCTTTCGTTCTGAGCTAGTTATCGTCCATGTTTAATTTCCATACAATGCCACGCTCCAGATGGAAGTCTTCTGAAACATCTATCTAATTTCTATAACAAAGTTCGAAGTTAGCAAATTTATTTTCTTAGGAAAGGCCTCTTATTCTTGTGCTAGTCTGAATTGTATGTTCTCCTTACTTCTGCCATAGTTAGTTATTTTACTACCCAAGTAACAATATTCATCTACTTCGTTCAAGATTGAATTTCCTAACCTAACATTTCCTTCATCACCTGACTTCGTTCGACTGAAATCCAGTACTTTTGTTTTGTATTTGTTCATTATCATCTTGTACTCTTTTCTAAACATACCGTACCATTCACCAATTTCTCCAGATGTTCTGCACAGATAAAATAACAATATCGCAGATTTCAGGGTTTAGATTTCCTCGCCTTGCATTGTGATTCCCTTCCAAAATTCCTCTTTGATCTAGTTTTCTACGTGTTCGATATTAACATTGAAATGCGTGGGGGGGGGGGGGTCAAACTGCAAACTTTGCCTTACTCCCTTATGGATTGCTGCTTATTTTGCAAAGCCCTCGAATCTTATCACTGCAGACTGATTTGTGCACATAGTGTAGATAATTCTTCGTTGTCGGTATCTGATCCCGATCACCTTCAGAATCTCAAATATCGTGGTCCACTCAACATTATCAAATGCCTTTTCAGGATCTACGAATGCTATGCATGTAGGCCTGTCCTTCTTAATTCGATCCTCTAAGATCCGACGTAAAATCAGGATTGCTTCATCTGTTCCTCCATTAATTATGAAGCTAAACTGATCTTCCCCTAACTCAGTTTCAACTTTTTATTCCATTCTTCTGTAAATAATACGTGTTAAAATTTTTCAGACGTGAGATACTAAAATAATGATCCGGTGGTTTTCACACTTCTCAGCGCCGGAATTCTTGGGAATAGGTATAGCAACATTTTGCCGAAAATCGGATGGAACTTCTCCTGTCTCATATATTTTACACGCTAAATGAAATAACCTCGTCACGCTGGTTTCTCCTAAGGCAGTCAGTAATTTAGAGGGAATGTCATCAATTCCCGGTGCCTTTTTCCTATTTATATCTCTTAAAGCTCTGTCAAATTCTGACCTCAAAACTGAGTCTCCCATTTCACCAGCATCAAACAGCCTCTTCTTGTTATAGAATAATATAATTTACGTCTTTACCTTGATGCAACCGTTGGATATATTTCTGCCTTGTCTTCTTTCACTAGAAGTGGTTTTCTATCTGAGCTCTTAATATTCATACACCACATTTTCCTATCTCCAAATGTGTTTTTAATTTTCCTGTATGGAGCATCTACCTTTCCTAGGACCATGAAACCTTCAACATTCTTGCACTTATCCTTCATCCATTCTTCCTTAGCTGTCCTGCTCATTTTATCCCCTTCATTCTTTAATCGTCTGTATTCTTTTCTTCCTTCTTCATTTATTGCTTTCATGTGCTCTCTTCGTTCATCAATCAGGTCTACTATCTCCTGAGTTATCCAATGATACTTAAATGATCTTCCCATTTTTCCTAGCATTTCTTCAGCAGCTCTATAGAGCGCATTCTTCATGAGTGTCCATTCTTCTTCTATTGTGTTTCCTTCAGCCTTATCATTTAGTCTTCTTGCAAATTATTCCTTGAAGCAGTCCCTTATAGTCTTTTCTTTTAACTTGTCTACATCCCATCTCCTTCCATCTCTTTCTTTATTTAATTTCTTCAACATCAGAAGGCATCTCTTTACCAGCAAGTTGTGGTCAGGGTCCACGTCCCTTTCTGGAAATATTTTGCAATCCATCATCTGGTTTCTGAATCTCTGCTTAGTCATAATGAAGTCTATTTGATACCTTCCATTGTCTCCAGGTTTTTTCCACGTATACAGTCGTCGTGCGTGGTGTTTAAAGCAATTATTAGCAAGGACTAAATTGTGATCGGTGCAGAATTCAACTAGCCGACTTCCACATTCATTCCTTTGCCCATTCCGTATTCTCCTACTGTATTACCTTCTCTTCCTTGGCCTACCACTGCATTCCAGTCTCCCATCACAATTAGTTTCTCGTCACCTTTTACATATTGCATCACATCTTCTATCACCTCATATATTCATTCGATTTCTTCATCATCTGCTGAACTAGTGGACAAATAGACCTGCACTATTGAGGTGGGCATTGATGTGGTGTCTACCTTGACAGCAATAATCGTTTTACTATGCTGATCGTAGTAGCTTACCTGCTGCTCTATTTTGTTATTCATCATTAAACCAACTCCTGCATTTCTCCTGTTTGATTTTATGTTGAAAATTCTGTTTTCACCTGACCAAAAATCCTGCTTTTCCTGTCAACATAATTTACGAACACCAACTACATCTAACATTAGTCTATCCACAACCCTTTTTATATTATATAATCTAAAGCAACTATTCACAGTTCTAACATTCCACGTTCCGACTCTCAGAAAGTCAGTATCCATCTTCCTGATGATTGCCCCCTCCCGTGTAGTCCCCACCCAGAGATCCGAATGTGGGACTATTTTACCTCCGGAATATTTTGCCCGGGAGGAAGCCATCATCAATACATCGTTCATACAGAGAGAGCTGCATGTCCTCGGGAGTTACTTACTGGTGTGGTTTCCCGTTGCTTTCACCGTGTAGCAGTATCAACACAGCTAAGTCATGTTGAATATTATCACAAGGCCATATCAGTCAATAACATAGGCTGTCGCTCTTGAAGTTTCCGAAAGGCTGCTTACCCCCCCCCCCCCTCCCCTTCCGATGAACCATTCGTTGGTCTGGTCTCTCGACAGATATCCATCCGACATTGTTGCACCTGCGGCTCAGCTTTCTACTTCATTGGGACACGCAAGCTTCCGCACCGCGGCAAGGTCACTTGGTTCGCAGGGGAGGAGGCTGTACAAATAAAATAAAATATGAACGTTGTTTGTTGTCCTCACAATTTTTTGCTAGAGTTTATCGGACTGTGAAGATAATAAGCAGATATTCCAGCAATAAGTGATTCGTTAACAAACTAAGTCAGAGTGGAGCGGTTACTTCCTTCCAAGAGTTGAAGCTTTAGCTTTGTAGCACATATTCGATTAGTTTGCCATCAAGTAATTTTATAACTTGATTTACTACCTAAGACGTCTGTAAATTCATCAAACACACACACATAATAACAATGTGCTAAATTATCGAAGAGTTCTACAGTTTTTGAAGGGAAAAATATACTACCATATATTTTCAACAGTCTGACACCGATGGAATGATATAATCGCACTTAATTAATTTGAATGTAAATTGTGAGTATATTCATTGGTATTTTCAATGCTATAATAATTGCACAAACATGTCCTTAAAACAGTTATCTGATGTAGGAAGATCTTGAGTGATATACTTGTGTTGCGTTAATCTGAGTTTTTCTTAACGCTCACTAATTTACTATACCGACAACCAAATATTTATATTTAACGACTGGTGAGAAGAATGAAGGCTTGAACGTAGCTGGCTGGTGTGCTGTAATTGTATCGTCTCCACGATCTTAATAAATGAATTATTGGTACAAGATGACTTCAAAAAAGAATTCTATCCTTCATATAATTGTTTTAGTTTATTTTTAAGTGACATCCGGCATATTTAATACTAGAAATACAGATAGTATAACCTATGGGATAATATTTCTAATATTCAAATATATTCACGATAATAATTCATAACATCTAAAAGCATATCAAATACACATTTCACCGTTTTTCGATAGTAATTACGCATTTTGATACAAATCAACGTTTTATCAATTCGTTTTAAACATGATTTAATTATATTGAGTATCTTACGAGCAAACCGAATGATAATAAACACAATACTGTACACTTTTCAATGACGTCTCATGAGTATATAGTTCTTCATGTTCCTTTGTTCTTTTTCATGAAGTAAAATATGTTTAAATATTTATCCCTGCGATGGAGCTCATTCTACAGTACGACTGACAACCTACGCCTTGTGAAGTTTCGAATGATTCTGAAGAGGAGAGCTTCCTTTCAAGCTATTAAATGCCACTCTTGTTACAGATACATTTACAATCTCAAGAACCTGCTACAATTCTGTGAACAGATACCATAATATCAGTCGAACACTCAACTCCCAGGAAGAATAGTTATCACATGCGTTTTGAATGCACAGTTGTACGTTGCTGATGAGCAAGGGTTTTGTCAGTTCAATGAACTGCCTGCAACAAGCTTATCTGCTAATGTTAAAATGCCACATAGGGGTGAAGCTGCAGAGCAAGTGCCTGTATTCAACACAATGAGCAAAGGGAGTCTTAGTGTTTGGTAACAACTCTTCCAGGCTAGACATTATGCTCCCTTGGCTGATGTTCAATGGAAAGTGGGTCAGACGCTACTTTGAATAGAAACTTTGTAAGCATAGTATGAGCCTGTATTGGTTGCGGTGTCATCCGTTTCTATTTGAGCCGTAACAATGTAGTATTTTCTTGTGTCCGCAGATATTCTCAGAATACTTACTAATACTGATGATAAATTTAAAAGTGTCTCTTAACTACCGGTAGGTACAGAGTAATACAATGAAGGAAATCCAACCAAATACATCTGGTTCGCGGAAAATAGATCTATGTTTCTCGCTGACTAGCTATATCTTTCAGTTTAACAGAAACCTGCCTTACTTGCTAAAGAACGCTGGAGTGATACCCTGCACAAAAAATGACAACTATAGATAATTTGATGTGGGAGACCATTTTTAAAATAAAATAAATAATCCACCATCCCTCACGACCGATAATCAGTAGACGAATAAGTTTGGATGGTGTCTTTGAAAGTAGGAAAGGTCAGAGTATGAAGATAAAGTTGGAATTCAAGAGAACAAATTGGGGCAAATATTCGTTTACAGGAAGGGGAGTTAGGGATTGGAATAACTTACCAAGGGAGATGTTCAATAAATTTCCAATTTCTTTGCAATCATTTAAGAAAAGGCTAGGAAAATAACAGATAGGGAATCTGCCAACTGGGCGACTGCCCTAAATGCAGATCCGTAGTGATTGATTGATTGATTGGTTGAATGATTGATTGATAGATTGATTGATTGATTGATTGAGTGAGTGATTGATTGATTGATTGATTGATTGATTGATTGATTGATTGATTGATTGATTGATTGATTGATTGATTGATTGATTGATTGATTGATTGATTGATTGATTGATTGATTGATTGATTGATTGATTGATTGTTGGAGGGACGTTGAAAACGTAGCATTCCCAATTCTTGAAATCCAGTATCTTACGATTATCATCATAACCAGGCCCATCGCATTGCACTTAGGAGGTTACTGCTGTCTGTAATCGTGGTCTTTACCCATGGAGATTAATAGTAGAAGAAATTGCCTGTTTACGACGAAACCAAATTATTTACTCTGGTCCTTCTTTATCTTTGTCTACAAGCTAACTACTGCAAAAAATACTGTACTTACTTATTCCTCGAAACTACGATTGTTGTAGAACTACCATGCATGCATTCACCGTCCTCCATTCAACTCTATCTTGAGCTTCCGTCCTTCTTATCTTGCTCTTCACCGCTCGAAGATCCTTCAGCTCATCATCAAACTACTGCCTTCTTAATTTCCCGCATAAACGTACAGTATACCTGTTTCTCCGATATAAGCCTCCAAAATTTTTCCAGCTCCCAAGTGACATCCAACCACTAAACATGCTTAAACCAACGAGTTCTTGCTGCATTCCACATGACATCGAATCTTGCTCCTGGCAAAGGTAACTGAGCAAACGATTCGACTTAATACCCTTTCATGCCCGGTTTTCTTTGGTCGAAATACACAAAACACTTGCTAAATCGATTGAATTATAACTATGCAACTTCCGCACATAAAATGTTAATGTTTCTAGACAACCGTACAAAAATCACCATTGAGTTCAATTTAGGAACGTTTTCAGCCTTAAAGGCTATATTAGAATTTTACAAATAGTCCTCAGAATTGTATTGATTACAAGATTCGCAATTTTCAAACTATCTCGTACCATGAAGATTAGTAATGGATTAATGACTACTGAAAACGCTGAGTGCAGAATCTGACGAAATATTAGGAGGTCCTAACTCAATTGGACCACAATCTTCGGGCCCTGAAAATGTCTTCGAATTTTATCGCGATGATGGCGTATGCGAATTGGTGGATATTTTAAATATTCAAGTCACTTATTAACAACTGTACTGGTATTCGCTGCAATGTCATAATAATTATATTGTTTGTAATAACGTGTCCTATTGATTTTGAAAGAGAGTTGTTGGAGAACATTAAGATTATCATTGGTCTCATTATGTCTCACTGTTACTATTCATTTTGTAACAGGGTAATGAAGAAAAATTTAATGAAAATAAAATGAGATGTTTAAAACCATAGGCTAGAACTGGTGTTATTTTCCTAGTGCTAATACTCTTCCCTTTTACCACGTTCAGCAATGTTCCACTATTCTATGCCTGTTAGTTCTACTTCAAAATCAAAGGAAGTGAAATGGTTTAAGAATCTGAACTCCGTGTATGTACATATTTCAAACCAACAAACTTTGCATATATCCGTCTACTTTTCAAAATTACTTTCACTGTAAAAGGGAATTACGTGATAAAGATGCTACATAGTTTTAATAACTTCGGGGGTGACAATGTCTAACTCAGCAGCATGCACGTAAGTTGGCATTACTGCCTATATATCACTGGCTGTTTCTCGTAGACTGTAAATGATGCAGTCGATACTCTGTTATCGATACGTAACTGTAGTCTCAGTTAACTGGGAGAAGAGTATATTTAGCTCGATATTGCAGTCGCTTTCCGTGAAGGTCTCATGTTTTAGCGCTCGGCTTCATGCACTCAACACACTTCAAAGTTCTGCAGTGAGTGAAAGCGCCGGCTGATGTAAAATATTCTGGAGTCACTTTGTTTAGAAATAGACCGGCATACACTTAATATAAGTGGCATTAGAGCGAATGCCAGTAGAGTTGCGAATAAGTGACTGTGGACGTTGTATACGTCCACGAAGGATTTGAAAAATCTTATTTGATCATCTTGATATAAGTTTCGACCATTTATGTGGCTATCACGAGAAAGCTCTTCAGTAAGCCCAAAATATTGGTATCACAACGGTTTCCGTACAGCCATTAAGGAAAAAATATGTGAGATCGAATGTGTGAACATTTCTTAATTTGCTTCCTATCGACTTGTAAATTGCGACCAATTACAGTATATGCGTACCAGTGATTAGAGAATGTAACACCCAACGTAATGGTTGACTTAGAATTCATTCAACGGTTTGTATTTATGTTTTACTCATAAATTGGTCATTTGTAAATAAAATTGTAATGAATTGACTAAATAACGTGTCCTTCATTTCACCAAATGTAAGACTTGCGCTGGAAGAAATTGTCATGAAAACCTACCAGGACATTACTTCTCCTGATGTGAAAGTGGGAAACCCTGGAAAACCATCTTCATGGCTGACAACAGTGGGGTTCGAGCCCACTATATCCCGTATGCGAGCTCACAGCTGCGCGCTCCTGACCGCACGCCCCACTCGGCCGATTCCAAACTTTTAGGCCTTTGATTGTTTCAGCAAATATTTTCATGATATCTTAAAGTGTTTATTATTGGATGACTCCATCGTGGAGTCAGTGCAAAGTAAGCCCTCTTTTGCGCAGGTCCTGAAATCCTCCGTTAGTTTCTGTATCTCGACAGACCCTGAGACGTATCGTGTACGAAAAAATTCCCTCCAGTCTTGGCTTTTGATTTGGTTTAAATTAAAGTGTTCTGTACACGTCTCTCTACAGCGTTCTTTATTGGAGGTCACGTTTGACCACAAAACCCAGAAAATAATTCGGATGACTGGATTAATGGACATTCTAGTACCATTTTTATAATTTTAAAAGTTTTCTGGATCTCGTAGGATTTGAGACGAACCGATTTGGCATTTCTATTGTATATGAAGAGTATGCTTTTAATTCATATTTCCCAACATTTATTTTGTTTTACCGGAATTGATCCTCGGTTAACTTGGACGGTCATTGTTTCGCGGTTGTCTACCTTAGCTTTGTGAAAGAACAGTGTGTAGAGTCTCGGTAATTTTGAAGTGGACGGGGCCGAGACTACATTGAACTGCATAAAAACTCGGACTGGCAAAATTTCACGACAAAATTTAATTACGTTCAACACCACAACACATTACGTAGTAAACCCAAAACGTACAAATTGCCTAACGCTAAAATATATTGTGAAATATCTTTTGAAAATAAAATACCTGTTCGAGTTAAACATTGCACTGCCTAATTCAGTAGTGTTGGAAATAAGAGCACTCCTGTCATTATAATTTAGAAAAAAACCAAGTGTCTTCTGCTTTTCCGAACTGCACCGTTTACGAACTACAATATCACGTCACCGTCTAAGGAGCAGGTTGTCTTTCGGGGTCAAATCGGGCTGTTATTCGACATTACGCATAGCAGTCTCTAGTTCGTGGGATAGCGATAGAACTGCCAGACTGCAATCAAGATTAATCTCCCGCCTGTTGTGTTCAGCTTTCATCTCGTACAAGGCACCAGCGCGCTGAAAACTGTCGATTAATTATTATGTTATTAAATGTTTTCAACTCGGATTTATGGGAATATCGAACCACTGAGACTGTAGATATTTTCAGAACATTGTATCTCCAAAGCCTTTCATGTTGGTGGTTATCAATGTGGCTAAAACTATAGGTGACCGCAGGGTTCGAGAATAATTTAAAATGATTTAAAAATCCTACAACAGTCATAAATAAAAGGGATAAAATACAAACATAGAACTATTGGAATTTGTGACTTGAGTGCATTAACATGAGGTTCAATATCCTAATGAATCTTTCAGTGCTGTGATGGCAACGACATAAATTACATATTTGCTGATTATGAGTCTGTTGTAGAATTCTTCAGAGGAAGATGTAATCATGCCTCTGAATACTAGTACAATTCCCACGACTTCAAGGTTCTTAAAAGGATGTTTATTATGAAAGTAGGAGGTATATGGGTCGTGCCTATTCCTTTCTTTTTACTGATTTTTACCGGCTGTGTTGATCAGTCACGATTCAGATGACTGGATCGTTTGTGTAGTCACCTTTTGGTCTTTTTGTTGAGTGATTTCAGTAGTTAATAACGACGTGGACTCCTTAAGTGCTCTGGACGAGGATAGAAAGAATGCTGTGGCATCTGAAATTAATTAGAGTTTCAATTTGCACATGAGGGAGGGCTTCGATCTATTATTACTTCCCTCATTAAATTAAATAATAATTGGGACTGAATATATATCTTGTCATGCAGTAAGATATTATATTTTAAGTTTTCAAATACTTTATTTAAAATTTTAAATATTAAATACGAAACTACGAAGTCTTATATGATACTAAATTATATCATGTTCATTATATTAATTTTTATGGTACTACTCCTCAGGTATATACAGTTATCTAATAATATTGTCACTTAAACTACGTTTCATATCATATGTCAGTATAATGTACGTATGGTTTTAGCATTAACATCAATTATTTTTAACCTGTATTAATGATATATATATTTAATAACGACTTTATTTCAACGATCTCTTGAGAGGAGTACAGTTTACTGATTTGTTCTAAATCCCAATAATGCATGCACAAACTGGCAAATGATGTATCTCCCATTCCATCTGCTTACTACTGGCAAACACAACCTGCGTGAAACCAGAAACACACAACAGCACGTTCATTGTGTGAACCGATGTGATAATAACCTTAAATATGATTCAATCAAATGCTTTTATTAACGTTTCATTGTAAGCGGACGCTATATTACCATCAGGGCGCCATTTCTTTGGACAAGGGAAATTAGATGAACCACAGTCTCATATAGCATGCAACTGTTAATAAACTAATAACAGTGTGGCTTACAGGCGATTTCAATCAGCTACATCGTATTACTCCCACGTGGAAAATGTGATTATCTATCGCGAATGTTAACCTCATGGAATGCTACGGCCCATAATAATTGATGTAAAAAGTGACACACAGCGGACATATGGTAAGAAAATTTAGATCTGATTATTTCAGATATAAGCACAGAGATTTTCCTAAAGATTTAATAATAATTGATTAGTAAACGTTCGTGGTCCTGTCGGCAAAACTTAAAATATTCGAACCAGAACTGAGACTAACCGTAAACCCGTATGTAGAGAAACGGAAATATTTTCAAATTTTGCATATTAATAGCTTACCCGGAACTGTGCATGAATCATATTATGCAAGGTGGGAAGTGAGATATGAGAAATTGGGGCATTTCATGTATTTATCTGTTCTCACTAGTATCGTTGATGTAAGATACGAATTGCATTTGCATTAACACGCCCGAACATATAATCAGTTTTAATTCTGTCCATTTTACATGTCCATTATTGTGTTATTGTTTTATATAAATTTTCCTGCGCTAATTCGGATTAGTATCATACCAAACTCGGTTCTATTCCTTGCATGAGTTCTAACTGACACCTCTTGCATTATGTTTTATCCACTGCAATCCAGCCTCCCAGATTTTTGAACGTATTTCTTTTCCAATATATATATAGAATAGCTCGCTATATATATACCTTGCATACAGGAAAGTTTTTATTTTATCTATGCTGATTTCTTGTCCCAAAGGTTTTCCCTCTATTGCGAGTTTCCTATCCATGTATTACAGTTCCTTCTCATCCATAGCTACGAGTACACAATCGTCTGCATAAGCTATAATATTCAGTTTCCTGGGGAACTTGTTTCATGTATCCAACTCTCCTACAGGTACCAAGTTAACCAGCAGTATTTTAAATTATTCCCTTGCTTGCTGATATACAATATATTTGTATTTTCAGGTGTAAAATAGAAACACCCTTTTCTGCTGTCCTCCCTCGAGAAGGCAACGTGTAACTGCTTGTAAAAAAAAACAGTAATTGCAGAAATCCATACCCTTTACTTTCAGTGTTTGGCCTTGCGACTCACCCGTCTTGGATGTCTCCAGTTGGTTCCAGAATTCTAAAATCTCCGTACAACCGAAAGCTTACACTGAACAATATGTACTTAGAACTATATATTTTTGTCTAATAACAATTGTTTGTAAACTAATACAATATCAGTGGAGATATTTGGACATTTTTATACCATTCCTCTCACAAACTTCCATTTCCCAAGTAGAAGTGTCCATGAGCTCGTGCATTCTAAATGTAAAGGTAACTTGACATACCTCCAATAGCCTCTACAGTTACAAGGGTGGGTGCAGACAGACAGACAGACAGACAGACAGACAGACAGACAGACAGACAGACAGACAGACAGACAGACAGACAGACAGACAGACAGACAGACAGACAGACAGACAGACAGACGGACAGACAGACAGACAAAAAGTGTTTAATTCTTAGACAACCGCGGGATGAATTGAGTAAAAGCAAAAGGTATAAATGCAACTACCAACAAACCAGATTTAAATTAAAGAGTTCAATGTTATGTTGTTATTGGAAATCTATTTGTCCGTATAGGCGGTAGGATACAAACGTTCGGGAATACTTTAAAACATTAATGCACGGATGTCTTTAAAGTAATTGCATCGTTTCGTTATGCACTCCTGTCGGCGTTGGTAAATTTTTGGAACCAACTGCGGGAAATAGTATCTGAGAGCATTCCCTAATGCCTTCATTAAAGCATACTGAGAAGTGCAGAGTTGCATGAAGAAAACAATTAAGCTTCTCTCATATTAATCATATCGTCGCTTCACCGGTAAAACGTTGTATACCACAATACTCTTCCTACCCATTATTCTCATTAAGACTGGAACTATTTTCATTGTGTTCAATTTCCTATGCTGCTGTGTAAAGGAAAATGGTCCCGTATAATAGGGATGTTGCTTTAATCACGTACTTACGCACTCCTACAGTATAATGCATTTAATGTTCATTTCCTTTACACATTAGCATAGGAAAATGAACACAACGAAAATTGTTCTGATGGGCTGCATATCAATATGTGGCTGGGAGGCGTGATCAGTCTTCAGGAATATAATGGGTAGAAAGAGCATTGAAAGATACGAGGTTTTAGAAATAAGCCGTCGCTATGCTTGGTTGCAATGTTCAAGCTAACATCAGTGAATTTTCTTTTGGTTTCTACCTTGCAGTAGTGGGATTTCACTTTCGAAAATGAATGCATGTGTGCTCGTACACCCTTCTTTATTACATTATCCACTATTCCGCGATTCCAATGTTCCCATATTGCTGATGTTCAATGTTGTCATTAGCAGAGTTTTGCATACTCGAATTTTCTCACCATTACCTTTCACATAGTATGCAAAATTGAACCCATTATGGATTCTCCGAAGAACCCTAAATAATAACACAAATGTGTTTCCTCTCAACATACACACATACACGCACTTTTAATGTAATAATCCCATAGATGATATTGTATGAACTATATATTATGAACAATAACGTCACACCATAGTGTACTACTTTGAGGCAGTCACCTCCTTGTGTGCCATTGTTGCTGCTATTGACTGTGATAAACTGCACCATTGGAAAATAATGCCGTAACACATCAGGCTATTCAGAAAATTGCGAGTGCTGTACGGTACTAACTGCAGATAGTGCCGAATTGTTCCAGCGATTTAAAATATTTCTTCAAATTCCAAAATCACTTTTCATATAAATCATCAATTAATGCTGCATTTCACCATAAACTACATCCATCAAATGGATCCCTTAGTAATGGCATTATCTGAAAAACATATTTTCTAAGTTAGTGCCATATAGTTCTGGGGCAGCAATGTTATGAACTTCAGATTACTTTGTACAGAAAATTCAAATATTTACAATTTCTTTGTGGTGTGAAATTCTCTTCCTACTCTCCTTGAGCTTATTGGGATAATAGCTGAATGTTGGGAGATTGCCTGCAGTTTTTATAAGTAGTGAATTTCGAAACTTTATCTTGAACTATGTTTAAAAGTGACATTCTCCGGGATGAAGAATTCTAAGGCCTTAGTAAAATGCCAATACTACTCGAATACTTTGGATCTTACCATTTGTTACCGTTAGCATTGTAATGTCTCTGAAGTTATCTCTCCAAAACGCGGGGATAAAATAAAATTTGAAATGCATGCTGAGTATTTAGCCCGAAGGTTCCGTCAACTGTTTTTTGTTGACAGTGGCGTCGGTGAAGATGTAGATAAATGAGGAGTGAGGTAGTTCCCCGTCACTTTCCTCACTGCGCCAGAAGTTGCTATTACAAATCAGTCTAACGCGTCCTCTGATTGGCACGCACCAAATGATCCTACGAGTGATATTTTCACGCGACTCATAACAGGGCTGAATGCATAATGAATGGAATTAATTGTATCGCCCATACCTCAGTCACCTCCATGTTGTCAAAGCCAGGAATGCGACTAAGACAGGTCGATGAACATAACAAATTTGTACCAGCTCCTGCCGGAAGACATAGGTCTGCATTATGCTGTTGAAATTTGTTTCTTAATTCGCAGTGCAAACACGGTTTGTACATCACAGGCATCACAAGGTTATCGGTAGAGCCCTGCGCGGATAAACAAAATAATATCCGCATCCGCTCCACATCCGCACTCCCTTCATCTGCACTCGAATCTGCATCCGCATGCGCAAAATGGTTATTCGTGTATAATTTAAATATTTAACTACAGTATGTTACACCCAAGGTATTAAAACGGAGAGATCTGTTAACATAATCCAATAGGTGTGGCACCTGGCCCTACAGTCGCATGTTTATTAGTGATTTTCTCTTGCGACAACTACCAACGTATTGACCATTGTTCCTTCCATTAATTACGGGCAGGAGCGAGTTAGGCTTAGGTCAGATTTACGGCTTTATGGTTTCAAAGCTCTTTATATATCACTATTTTCCCATACCACTGTCAAAGGTAGCCTAACCACAAGCGAAACAAGAGTATACCCGACTGAAAATCAATAAATGTCAGAATTTAGAAATTATCAGCAAAATTATTCGCACTGCCATACAGTTTGTATCCGCCAAGACACTCACTTCGCTGATATTTCTACGGATATCCGTATCCGTGGAGGGCTCTAGCTATCGGTAAAATATGGTGACTCTACAGTGGTGAGATCATAAGTCCTTGAGTGGTATTGTTGATTTATGTGGTATGAGAATGCTTGGCAACAGAGAACATCAGTCTTATTGACAGTGCCTGCGCGCGCTTGTGTTAGAGTGATACCATTTTAATCCTCGAGGGGAGGAATAATAGGATAAATTTCTGTTTCAGACAACTTAAAAGTTTATTCGTTGTTTATCAGCTGCGCGCTGTCTCCAAATTTTTATATTGTATTTCGTATAACCCTAAGTGTACGAAGCTACGCTTACCAATATATGTGCAATAATATCACCATCTCCCTGTAACTATTGTGGCCTGCATATCCTCCCTCCAATATATCTTTCCTTGTCCCCGATCTCGATCCATTATCGTAATTATAAGATTTTTATTTGAACATGGCAGTAAAAAGTAGGAAATAATACGTTTTAATTGATTATCAAGATAAGTATGTCATATGTTTTACTACCTATTCTTCCTCTCAAAAAATTTGGGGTTTGTGGTGGTGGTGGTGGTAATGGTGATGGTGGTGGAGGTTATTGATAAAGAGAAGGTATATCTTTGCAACCAATCTTCCTTAACACTAATCAGGACGAAAATAAAATAGGCCCGACATTTCAAAGTATGAATATATGGGCCACATTGGTGAGAATCCCTTGATTATTCTACTTGGCTTTTACGCTCCCCAAGCTGAAAGAAAATTATGTATGTATAAGGGCAAAAGGCACCTTAATAACTGAGTCATGTAAAGCAAAACAAGTCTAATTAACAACTTAAATATATACGTTAAAACCTAACATTAAAGATGACACTAAAGATGACATTAAAGAGACACGAAGGGATGAAAGTGAAATACTTCCTTGGCATCGGAAACCTAGTGCCAACGGGGTCGGCTTGGAAAGATGAAAGCGAGAAGATTTCCACAAGTAAGTGCATCCAGTGACAGACTCAGCTAAGTGTACCGTAGTTGCTAAACAACGCTCCCAAGTTGAGAGCACGTAGTCCCCTGTTTAGTTGCTTTTTACGATAGGCAGGGGGTACCGTGGGTGTATTCTACTGACCCTACCCATATTAAGTTAGAAAGATGTGAAAAAGGTACGAAAATCTCACGGGATCCACTCTTATTTTACTTATGAATTATTTTAACAGTCTTTAGCCTAGGTTCATTCCAGTACTTCTTCTGAAATCCCCCCAGTTTATCACTTCTACAAACAAACAAAAAAATGAAACCGAAAGTGGAATAGATGACTATAGACCTCGTTCAAGGTAACAACGAAGAAATATTGGGTGAAATTTCGGAAAGTATGAACGTAAATAAAGAAGATGCAACCAAGCTTATATAACTACAGGAACGAAAGTAACGTGACATTTCTTTAAATACCACATACAGCCAAACTGGTAAGCAGCCCATGACTATGCTACTTGGCTTTTACGCCCCCGAGCTGAAAGAAAATTATGTTATGTATGCTTCAAGTCAAGTCCGCTTCTGTGGTGTAGTGGTTGGAGTGATTAGCTGCCACCCTCGGAGGCCTGGGTTCGTTTCCCGGCTCTGTCACGAAATTTGAAAAGTGGTACGAGGGCTGGAACGGGGTCCACTCACCCTCGAATGGTCAACTGAGTAGAGTTGGGTACGATTCCTACCTCAGCCATCCTCGAAGTTGTTTTCCGTGATTTCCCACTTCTCTTCAAGGCAAATGCCGGGATGGTACCTAATATAAGGGCACGGCTTCTTCCTTCCCTCTTCCTTGTATATACATTCCAAACTCCCCCCCCCCCCCACAAGCCCACAGTTCAGTATAGAAGGTGAGGCCACCTGGGCGAGGTACCGCTCCTCGTCCACATTCCTACTCCTCGACACAAAGTCTCACGCTCTAGGACACTGCCCTTGAGGCGGTAGATGTGTAATACCTCGCTGAGTCCGAGGGAAAAGTAAACCCTGGAGTGTAAGCAGATTAAGAACAAGGAAAAGAATATAAGGGCAAACAGACAACTTAATAGATGATTCATGCAATGCAAATCAATTCTAATTAATAAATAATTAAAATAAATGAGTTTAATCTAACATCAAATATGAATGTAATATGTTCTTTGATTTCACTTTGGAATATTCTTTTAACGAAGAGAATTATACTTTTCCATCCGGTTTTTAAACTCTTCTACTCTATACCTTAATGATTTACTTCCCTTCTATGTAAGGAAATGTTTAATTTCTATCTATATCATAACTGATATATTTGGGAAAGATTACAGACCCGTTTTGCCTGCTGTGATCAAGGCTATACTTTACAATCCTAACATTTGACTACTGATACTGCTCCATGGCGTAACATCTTTTGAGTTACTGATTATTTGCTTGGGAAATGTTTTCAGAAGTATTTGCATAAATTACTTATCAGGGAAATATAACAGGACAACCTGGTTGCACGTTAATTCGTACTTAAATCCTAGAATTCTACTATATATTGAGTGCTGTTGTTGCGCTGAGATATGGTGGTGTGACCTGACAATGCACTCCCAAACACAACGGTATTCACCCGACAAAGCCCGCATATCCGTTCTTCGATCTACTGATATTTTTTTATCCTATTCTGTTTTGAGTTTAGCGAACTCTTTCATGGATTTCTCCAAGATGTGTTCCGTTGCCGGGGAGTCGCAGCGCGCAAGCACATTTCCTGGTCTTTAATTTAAGAGAGAAAGAGGTCTATTCATATTCTTATTCTTATTCTAGAAGAAACCAACAACCTAAGCGGCCTCTGGTAAAATGCCAGGACACGATAACAGATGCAATACAATTATTATTATTATTATTATTATTATTATTATTATTATTATTATTATTATTATTATTATTATTATTATTATTATTATTTGCTAGTTGCTTTAAGTTGAACCGCCACAGACAGGTCTTATGGCGTGGATGGGACGGGAAAGGGCTAGGAGTGGGAAGGAAGCGGCCGTGGCCTTAATTAAGGTACAGCCCCAGCATTTGCCTGGTGTGAAAATGGGAAACCACGTAAAACTATTTTCAGGGCTGCCGACAGTGGAGTTCGAACCTACTATCTCCAGAATATTGGACACGGGCCGCACTTAAGCGACTGCAGCTATCGAGCTCGGTATTATTATTATTATTATTATTATTATTATTATTATTATTATTATTATTATTATTATTATTATTATTATTTAGATAATTCACAATTTTATAATTGGGTTTATGAGTTTCTTCGGTACAATGTACATGTAAGAAGTACTATTTAGTACATACGCACATATGCTTCATACATATCGGTATATACGGTACTTACATTGTTGACAAATAAACTTGACAGATATTTATGAGATATTTACTACACATAAATGATCAAAATGATTAATGGATGATTTTCACTGATCCTCTGTATATTATTATTATTATTATTATTATTATTATTATTATTATTATTATTATTATTATTATTATTATTATTATCACCTGTCTTGGTATATGCAGCTTCATTTTTGAAGTACCTTAGGTAAAAATCATTTAAAGACCAAAGGTGGTATCATACGATCACTGGTACTAATATTCCCAGAGAGAAGCACTGAGCATTATTGAGTGGAAACCTTGATAAATATATAATAATTTAATGGCCTTCCAACTACCACATTTATTTCTGTCAGATCAAAAACACGGTGACCGCACATTCAAACGTACAGCTTAGTATCCAGGTTCACTTCCTTTCCTAACAGGTAGCCCTTCAAAATCACCGACGAGCCTAAGTAACTCCATTCCAATCTTTAAGTAAGCTGAAAAATTAGTCTGAGATCTCTATTTTACCCTTCGGAGCTCGTGTACGGATTCACATTCCTTTTAGTAAATGGGTTCCTCTAAAACTGTTGTTCCCAGATTTATGCACGTGCCCGTCTGATCGGGCGTTGATATTTACAAGCGGGTCACTGACAACTTAGAACAATGTAATATATCCCATTGATGTTCTGTGTACTTGCGGACTTCAAAACAAAATAATGGCTTCTAAAAGTGAAAACAGTTACTTCTGTGCATTTCATCATCACAGTCATCGTCATCCCGCATGTGTCAGACCATGCAGTCCGTTACAGTCTCAGCCCGCCTATTCATCGGATGTCGAACGGACTTATTCCCAGCGGGTACTTATTGTAGGGTTTGCTTTGGTATTCCCTTTCTGTCCATCCTCCCAGCATGTCTCTCCTAGTTTTACCTGTGAGTGTCTGTACTGAAGCACAGGTTCAATTATTAAAGGCATTTTTTTTAAATGTTCGATATTTAATTGCAGGTTTATTTATACTTTTGTTCAGATCAAATATTTTAATATGAAGTAACAGTTTAATATTGACACATTTTTTACATCCGATTATTATTATTATTATTATTATTATTATTATTATTATTATTATTATTATTATTATTATTATTATTATTATTATTATTTTACATTAATAGTTACATTCTTATTTCGGTCGAATACAATAATTTTTGTTACAATTAGTTACTGTAATATTGTGAATTATCAAAAACTCTCATTTTTCATTATTCTCAACTCTGTGTTTCTAAAAGAAATAACGGTGTTGCTTGAAGGACTTAGGAGTTGTAGAGCTTAGAAAGAGGGTTCCAGCAGGAAAAGATTTGGAAGCACTGCGTTAGACAGAGTGCGTAATAGAAGCCGTAGAATTGACTTTGGGCTGCGTTCTGAGGCCATACGGCCTTTCCTCAAGCTGCGACTGTGTGTACGAAACGGTACAATGCAACATATTTCTTTCTTCTCTGGGAGCGTCGACTGACTTCTGACAGCATTAATAATGGCTATTCAGTGGCTAAAAACAGGACATTGTAATTTAGTTCATGTATTCATCTCTAAATATTTATGTATGTGTGTACGTGATGTGACCCGCCCACCCATTATTATTTAATTTTATGAAGCCCAAAAAACATTACATTTCTGCGTGAAGTCGACATTGCTCTGTATCTTGCCTAACTGTCAGCAACATAAATGAGCCAAGTAACTAGCAAATTGAAAATGACTATGCACAGTTTTCCGGGACCAACGGACCAACGCACCCCTGAAATAACACATTTACCCGTAATACGATTGAATTAACAGGCGTGATCTGTTATGGTAGATAGTTGAGTGAACGCCGTAAACCATGAACAAGAACTCTGGCATGCACGTTAATTTTCGAAGTGGTAAATCCCTTGTGAGAACTACACTTCTAGCGAGTATCATGTATGCTGTCTTTGTGGATGAGATAGTACTCTGCCTGTTTCTTGTGATATCGGAGAATCGTTTGTGTAGTAGTTCGAGTTCAAACTTATGCATTTTTGAACGATATACCGTGCCCCAGTTTAACGGGTGCACGTTGTTCATTCGCATCTATCTACCTGGACCCATCACATCGCGTATTCATTGAATTACGATGTATTTCAGAGACGAGTTCGTTTATATGTTGCTAACTTTTGGAGAAACAAGGCAAAGCGCATTAGAGTTTTAACGCTCGTATCACGCGCGAGTGATTTCCAGGTAGAAGACCACCGACTACCAATACGTTCCGAAACCTTGAACGACGATTGGGGTCAATAGGGCCCCTGTGAAAATTAACTCCTCTTAGAGTGATTTCACTCTCACCATCTGCAGTAACATCAGCAGTTCCACGGGCGTGATTTCGATGTTCGAGTAACATTTTGTCAATGGGCATTGCTCATTGTGACCAATTACCGAGAATTACTTTCAAGAGGACTGTTTTCAGATGAATCACTATTCCACAACAATTACACTGTAAATCGACACAATATGCGCTTATGGAGTGGGGAGAAAACGGATTTTTCCAGGCAGGGCGCATTTCAGGAGAGCAGGGAGTAAATCTCCGGTGTGAGATCTTGAGTGACTACTTAATAGGACCATTTATGTCCTCGACGGCCATTTGACGGAAGGGTGCTACCTTCATTTCCTTCAAAATGAACTCGCATAGTCGCTGGAGAATGTGAGACTGCTGGACCGATTACGAATGTGGTTTCAACAGGACGAGGCCCCATCTCACGTATCGGTAATCGTTTAAAACGGTCTTCATGCTTCATATCCCAATAAATGCAGAAGACCGTGAGGACCCATTTCCCTGACCTATCAGATCATCCGAACTTATGTCCCTTGACTTCTTCCTGTGGGATCACTTAAAGTCTTTAGTGTATGCACAGGAGCTTGAAAATCCTGACCACATTCGGTAACTAATCATAGATGCATAGACAATCATATCGCAGTTCAATCTGATTATGTAACATCCGATAAAGATAAGTCGTTTTCAGAACAAAATTAAAATGATCTCGTTCGGACAAGTAGGTATGTGGCCAACATACATCCACTGTAAACGGCGTAAAGCAAACGAAGGGAAGCCACTCCGAGAAATTAACCTTTTTCCTGGCAGCTTGGCATCGCAAGAGCAGTGATGGCTGTTTTAACCATTTCTGCTACAGAGAGCCCTGGTGTAAGGCTGGCACATGTGGAATCAGTTCGTAATTCTGATAGACACTTCATCTCCAAACGTAAGGTAATTTTATTTTAAATAATACACTTTACATCACTGAAACAACCTTTGCACTAATTATTATTTCATCTATAATCTCGAACATGAACTCAGCGGTGTAGTTCTTCGCTATTCGGGCAAAAGGTTATATCTCACAATGCTCTTCCTGTCCATTTTTTTCATCAGTACTTGTCACGACTCTCAGCTACATATGGAATTGCAGTCCATCAGAACTTGTTTCATTGTGTTAATTTTCGTACGCTAACGTGTAAGTACATTAAATTGTAGGAGTGCGTAAATAAGTCATGCAAACACACATTTCTAGAGTGCGGTGCGGTAAGGTTTATTTTCCTTTATACGTATGCAAAGGAAAATGAACGCAACGAATATTGTTCTGTTGGACTAAATATCCAAATGTGGCTGGGTGGCATGACTAGTCTTAAGGAAAATAATGGATGTGAAGAGCATTGTGAGATATAATAACCTTTTGTCCGAACAGTGACGAGTTGTACTAAGGCAATATAGGATCAGGTACTAAAGTTTCCAGATTGCCTACGATATACGAGTTCATTTGGTTCAATATCTCGAAAATAAAATCTAATTACAGAAAAGTGTACCAATTTTAGCTTATGCAGTGAAATGTTTTGAATAAGTTGGAGGTTATTTATAACTTCCAGTCCTAATGTTAAATATACACAGTTGAATTTGTTTGTCTCTCAATGAAGAATGATGATTATGATTGTGATTATTATTATTATTATTATTGTACCGGGCGTACACCTCCACGTCGCTAATTCAAACTTTGCGCCAGTTGAAACTCCCCTACTGGAGGAAGTCTGAACTTTATCTAAGGTGTTAATTTTCTAGTTTCTCAGAAGATGTCACTACTTGGAAATTTTGAAGTTTCTGAACTGGGTCGTTTTCGATGTATTTTTGTTTTGCCTGTAGTAAGAAGTGTGAACTTTCTCTTCTAGAGGACACTACTTTAGAACTACAATGGTGCACCCTAGTGCGAAGTGAAAGAACTGTTTTTTGGAGAAAATTTGAATTCATAAGTTTGTTCTTTGTTAAATTTTTTGCAGTCATGGTTTAAGTTGGCAATATTAACCCTTTCTTTCCCCTTGTTTTGAATTTAGCCAATCCCGAATTTCTTTAGTTAATTTATGACCAATCAGGTGTATCTTCCCCAAAGGGGATATGTTGCTTAACCCTAGCCAATAAAATGATTGTGGGCGGGTGTTCTCATTCCTGAAACGCCTCGAACGTTCCGCGAGAGTATATAAACTGCTGATTTTCGGGTCTCCGCGCCACTCCAGTAATATCTTTTGGTGTGTAAAGTACATAGCAGGGGCGGGAAGCGCCTCTTTCTTCGGGCAGCAGTTCAACAACAAGGTAATGGCCGTTTAATAACTTCTTTTCTTGCTAGCTCAGCAGTTTAACTCTCGGGGCAGGTCCGATGCTTTTCCACCATGTAACCTTTCCCTAAAATGTAAAGACTCTTAGTATCTATTCTCTCTTAAGCTGCATATTGGGATAGAGAGTGCTTAACCCTCTCGAGCTCCCACTCATATTGCATTGAGGTGAACTTATTTTCACAACCTTTCTTCCTTAACGTAAAGTAAATTGTTTCCTTCTCTAAGTCACCTATTTAGTATGGGATTAGCCCTTGCATTAGCGGCCTAGAGCCAGATTAGGTTTTAAACAAAATGTATTAGGAGTGCAGATCGCCTCCTCTCAAATTGGTATTTTAGAGGCCATGTAATTAACCTTTTCTCACTTAATAGGCCTCAGTAGGTTGGGTATTTTACCCCTGTGTTTATGTCCTTAGCGGACAACTTGAAGGTGGAGTTTGGTGTGGCCTTTTATAGGCTTGAACGTTGAGAGCGGTTTGCTCTTTTTGAAATTTGGTTCTGCGTGCCTCGAGGAGGCTTTACTGTGTAATTTTTAGCAAGTGCTCCTGGGCATGAATGGGGTTTTCTGCCCCTCTGTTGAAACTTGTTTTGGGGTAAAGTTGGGCTAGTTGCCCAAGAATTGCGAGTTCGGGGCTCGAAGCCCAAATCCTGTAAATACTGTAATTGTACTTTTGTTGCCTTGCTACTCTGTACCTGCCATGCTTGTTATTTCTTGATTTTGAAGAGAAAATATAACCTTGTCAAATTTTATCTTAACTTTAATTTCGTATTTTGAGGCCCGTTCACCCCCCGCACCTTCTTTCACCTCTGCTGTTCCACAGATACCTCGGAACAAGTGGTAGCAGACCGTGGTTGAATGGGTCTCAATTTAGCCCCTTTTGACGGCTAAACATTGCTTTGATCCGAACTCTAACAATTTTCTCAGTTGCTGGAATTTTTTGATTTTTCCTTTTTCAAAATTGTTCTGTCATCATGCCCGGCCCTCGCGATGTTCTCCATCTTAACTATTTGCGCAAGGAGGAGTTGATCTATGAGTTAACTATTAGAAATGTGCAATCTGGAGGCACGGTTGCGGTAGACACAAATAAGCTTAGAGGGTCCCTTGATTTGCCCATTTCCATCCCCACTTTGGGAGAGAAAGAAATTGACGACGCTCTTTCCACGATCACTGACAATACTACTGAGCTAGCATCTGTAGTTAGTTTTTTGAAGAAAATGATCCTTCTCCTAATCAAATTAAGCGTGTGCAAGCCAGGCTATTTCATTTTTCAAATAGAGTTAACGATCTGTTGTCTCTGAAGTTGAATGACGTTCAGAGGAAGGACGCTAGTATGGTTCTTGAAAATATTTCTGAATTGTCCAGTAATGTTACCCAATTGTTAACTGGGGAAGTTCCTCCCTAAACTGATCAACCCACCACGGTGAATGTAGGTAGCGAGGAAGAGCCTCCTAAGGGAGACGTCAATAGGAAAACCGTTGGAGCTCAGACAGCCTCTGCCCCATTGGGCAACGAGTCTGAACGCCGAACCTCGTTGAATAATGTACGTTCTGAATTGACATCTTTGCCACTTGAACCTTTACCTACTATGTCACCTGGGTTCAGCAGCTTGCCTCATCCATTAGCAATGTTGCTCAGAGGTATCTCTAAGTTTTCTGTTAATACCACCAGTGAAGTAATTTCATTTTTAAGGTTTTTAGTTGAGTTCCAGGACCATGCTCTGGTTTTTTCTCTTTCTCCATGTCAGATTTTACAAATCATCTATCCCTATGCAATTGGTATTCTCTCAGACAAAATAGTAAGAGCCATTGCCGAGCAATCATCTATTGAGGACTTCCACGCCCACTTGCTAGCTAACTTCATCCCGGCTAGGGCAAGGTCCTCCCTTATTCAGAAGTACTATTATCGTGTACAGCGGTTGGATGAAAACTTGGCAGATTTTATCCAAGATATTAAGTTCTATACCAGGGTGTTTGCTCTTCACTTCCCTGAGGATCAGATTGTACAAGCTATTGTGGAAGGTATCTCACCATCCTGTAGGTCATATTTGTGTTTCGCGGCGTGCCCGCAAACTTTCTCTGAACTTGAAGCATTGGCTGTCTCAGCGGAAGGAGTTAGATACGCCGATTCCTTGCGTGTCGCGAAAGAACCTCCTCCTTCTTTTGGTAATCCTCGGCCTCCACCTCGCCGACCTGTCACACCTCATAAATGCTATGCTTGCGGGTCGCCTGACCATCTTCGCAATAAGTGTCCATTGATCAAATCTAGTAGGGCAAATAATGGAGCTGGTTCATCACCAGGCTGTTTTAAATGTGGGGCTTTCTCACATATCGCCAAGAATTGCCCAAATTCGAATAGCACCCCCTCCTGCTCAACTTCTGGTGCAAATTCCACCAATGCCAATAATAAAAAGTGACTAGTGGCTTCGGCTGAGTCGACTAATCCATCTTCCCGAGGCTCAGCCCCTGGTAAACAGGTCGAAAATTCAGGGAAAGTTCAGTCTTCAAATTCATCTTTTGAATGCCCCAAAGAATGTCTTAGGATTGCGGCGGATACCCGCGCACCGGTGCCTTTTCTCAAAATTGAGTTAAATAATGAGCCTATAACAGCTCTATTAGATTCAGGCAGTGTTTGTTCTATTATTTCGGCTGAATGGGATGCAAAATTGAAATCTGTTTGTAAGCTTCCTGACTATTCTTTGTCTGCGATCCAATATGTTTCGGCTAATTCACCTCCATTAGAAATTCTAGGTTCTTTACAGGTCAAAATTCGTATTTTTAAATTTACATGGAAAATCAAATTGTTTGTTTCTAAGCACTTGTCTTGCCCCATCATATTGGGAGCTGACTTCATTTCTCACACTGGTCTTGTGCTCGATCTTCAGAGTAAGTCGTGCACATTCAAATTTGCTTCCAATTGTAAAATCCCCTTGATAAAATGTAATTCTGCATCATGTTCATCTATTTCGCCTACCCAGGATAAGATGTTGTTAGACCTTAGACATCTACCTGAGGAGCAGGCTGATAGTATTCGTAAATTGTGTCAGTCGTTTCCAGAAGTGTTCTCTGATACTCTGGGTGTTACTGACCTTATTGAATACAAAATTGAGGTCACGGATTGGATTCCGGTCCGTTTTCCACTTTATAAGCTATATCCACCTAAAATGAAGGCTCTGAAGGAAATCATCGATCAGATGTTGAAGGATGGTATTATTAGGCCCTCTAAGTCGGCGTATTCTTCACCTATTTTTCTAGTCCCGAAAACCCAAGGGGGCTTCAGGCCTGTCATTGATTATAGGGCTCCCAATCGGAAGGTGGTGTTACAATCTGTGCCCCTTCCCGACCTTCATTCTTGCTTTTCATGGTTTCGTAAGGCCAAGTTCTTTACTATCTTGGATCTGAATCAGGCCTACAATCAAATTTCCCTAGCCGAAGAGTCTAAACACCTTACAGCGTTTGCCACGGACTGGAATTTGTATGAATACAACCGCGTGCATTTCGGGCTCCCCACGGGAGCAGCTGTACTCACTAGACTGCTAGATAGGGTCTTCTCCGACATCAAATTTGAGTACTTGTATCACTACCTGGATGATGTCGTCGTATTTTCGGAGACTTTTGAAGAACATCTAGATCATCTGCGAGAAGTTCTCAATCGCCTTCGCAAGGCTGGGTTAACTGTTAAGTTGTCCAAGGTTGCCTTTGCTAAGCCCTCCATGTCATTCCTAGGGCATATTGTGTCACCTGATGGGGTTGCAGTCGATCATTCTAGAACACGGGCCATCCGTGATTTTAAACCTCCCAAGGACATCAAAGGTATCGCCAGGTTCATTGGTATGGTGAATTTCTTCCGGAAGTTTATTCCTAACTTCGCTAAGAGAGCGGCGCCCTTAAACCTTCTTCGTAGGAAAGGCATCAAATGTGAGTGGGGACCTTCTCAACAAGCCGCTTTTGAAGATCTTAAATTAGCTCTCTGTAATGCCCCTGTTCTTGCTATGCCCGATTTCTCGAAGAAATTGATCGTCCAAACTGACACGTCGTCCTCGGCGGTAGCTGCAGTCCATCTTCAAGAGACTGAACTAGGGAGGCGACCCATCGCCTATGCATCTAGGACTTTGTCGGCTCAAGAAGCCAAGTATTCCATCTATGAGCTCGAAGGTTTGGCAGTCTTATTTGCCTTAGAAAAGTTCCGTCTTTATCTGGAACATGTCAAATTCGACCTGGAGACAGATAATCAAGCCTTAAGCTGGGTCTTAGGTAGGCCGCATCGTACTGGTCGTATAGCCCGTTGGGCCATCCGAATTTCTGCCTTCCAATTCGATGTCAGGCATATCAAAGGTACCGAAAATGTCGTTGCAGACGGACTTAGCCGTATGTTTTCCAGCGACGTCGACACCCATGAACCGGTCGATAGTTCATCTCCTCCCGATTCCATGCTATCTGATGTTAATGCCATCTTAACAGATGCTCCAATGCTTTTTAGGGATATCGAGAAATACCAACGGGAAGATCCGACGCTGGCTCCGATAATGGAAACCCTTTCTTCTGGGGAACATGTCGTCCCTTATGTACTGAGGAATGGTGTTCTATGTTGCACTTCGAGGCATGATAAGATGATGAAAGTTGTCGTTCCAGCTGTTCTTGTACCTATGATCCTTAAGTACTATCATGAGACCCCATTAGGGGGCATCTAGGCATCTTTAAAACTCGTGAGAAGATTCGTGAAATGTTCATCTGGAAGGGTATGGACGGTGAAATCCGTGAACTAGTAAAGGCTTGTAAATCCTGCTTGCTTAGTAAACCCACCATGTCCACCAAGGTCGGCCTGTTGTCTTCTCACCAAGCGTCGCGCCCTATGGAACGCCTGTATATTGAGTATGTAGGACCCTTCCCCCAGTCAAAGGGAAATGACAACAAGTTCATCTTTGTATGTGTAGATGGTTTTACAAGATTTTCCTGGTTATTTCTGACTAAGCTGGCTACCGCTCAGTCCACCATTACTTGTCTAAATTCTATCTTTGCTTCTTTTGGTCCGTGTCAATATATTGTGTCTGATAATGCTAAGGCTTTCACATCTGATTTATTTCGTAAATTCTGCTTCGACCTGTCCATCTCTCATGTGACAACTTCTGCTTATTACCCTCAACCATCTCTGGCTGAACGGGTTAATCGTAATATCAGGACCGCGCTTATTGCCTATCATCATGAAGATCATTCTAGGTGGGACACGTCCCTGCATTGGTCAGCTTTTGCTTTGATCTCGGCGGTTCATGAATCTCATAAGTTTACTCCAGCTTCTTTGATGTTCAAGTTCGTTCCCAACACGCCGCTCTCTAACCTCTGGTCTCTGAGTGACATTCTACCTGAGACAATAGACCCAGATAACATTAAAGATCTTTGGAAGAAGGCTAAAGCCAACCTTAAAGTGTCTCATGAAAAGGTTAGGGAAAGATATGATCGTGGACGGAGACCCACCCATTTGAAGGTTGGTGACCAGGTGATGGTCAAGAATTTTGTTCCCGCGGGCAAGCTTGCCCCCAGATTTCATGGGCCGTGTATCATTCTCGATTTCCTTATCCCGTTACCTTATTGTTAAGCAATCCAGCCACCGAGAGGATATTTAGGGTTCACCTGTCACAGGTGAAACCGGTGTAATTTCTGTGTTAACTTGCTTCATATAATTTTGAAAGAAATATGAAGGTTATATTTTGTTTGAGGGGTTTCACTCGTAAGGCCTTCTGCCCTTGGAATCTGTTTCCTTTGTGTGTAATTATTTTTTGTTAACCTCCCCCGATCAGTTGAACTGCCATCCTGTCCTTACCACGGCCATTACCACGCTCCCGTCTCCTGCTAACATAACACCCAGTGGCGTATACATGACATGAATATCTTCACGCCGCTGGCCCCTCAACCTCTCCACAAAGCCTGTGACCTCAAAACAAAATGATGATGGTCCAACAAAATTCTGCCGCCGAGCTTTAATGTTTCAGTGCCCCCGCAGCAGCGCGGCGCCGTACCGCTCCTGAGGCAGGGTACGGGCCCGCCCTTCCCCAGTGAGGCCAACCTGTGTATGGCGAGCCGGAATCCTCCTCCCGGCCAAGGCTCATGTGCGGCGCACAACCTGTAACTGGCCCGCGACCTGCAAGTTCGCCGCGGGCGTCCTCTCATAGTGCGGGCGAGCGGTATCTCAGGGTACTTGAGGGGTCCGAGCGGCCTCCTCTGAACTCAAGCAGCGGCGGCTGGTCTGGCCGTCAAACTTATCAACGTTAAAAGTACATATCCAGCTATATGTACATTCCAGTTCAACATTACTACCTTTTTTTTTTTTTTTTTTTGGATTTTACTGCAATATCTGGTGGACTTAAAAAATTTTCCTCTACTTTAAAAAACTAAACGTTTCCTTCTGAATTCAACTTCTACAAACATAAAGATATTACTTCAACAGTACTACAAGAACTTTGAAACTGGATCCAATCATTTTAAGAAAATTTGTTGGTAAATACTCCTGCAATTAACTTTCATATCAACATGATAGTTTGGACCTTATGTTGAAATAAATGTTTATGTTCTTCTGTGTTACCCCTTGGAGGGACTTTTGGGGGGGGGGGGTTCTGTACCGGGCGGTACACCTCTACGTCGCTAATTCAAACTTTGCGCCAGTTGAAACTCCCCTACTGGAGGAAGTCTGAACTTTATCTAAGGTGTTAATTTTCTAGTTTCTCAGAAGATGTCACTACTTGGAAATTTTGAAGTTTCTGAACTGGGTCGTTTTCGATGTATTTTTGTTTTGCCTGTAGTAAGAAGTGTGAACTTTCTCTTCTAGAGGACACTACTTTAGAACTACAATGGTGCACCCTAGTGCGAAGTGAAAGAACTGTTTTTTGGAGAAAATTTGAAATCATAAGTTTGTTCTTTGTTAAATTTCTTGCAGTCATGGTTTAAGTTGGCAATATTAACCCTTTCTTTCCCCTTGTTTTGAATTTAGCCAATCCCGAATTTCTTTAGTTAATTTATGACCAATCAGGTGTATCTTCCCCAAAGGGGATATGTTGCTTAACCCTAGCCAATAAAATGATTGTGGGCGGGTGTTCTCATTCCTGAAAAGCCTCGAACTTTCCGCGAGAGTATATAAACTGCTGATTTTCGGGTCTCCGCGCCACTCCAGTAATATCTTTTGGTGTGTAAAGTACATAGCAGGGGGCGGGAAGCGCCTCTTTCTTCGGGCAGCAGTTCAACAACAAGGTAATGGCCGTTTAATAACTTCTTTTCTTGCTAGCTCAGCAGTTTATCTCTCGGGGCAGGTCCGATGCTTTTCCACCATGTAACCTTTCCCTAAAATGTAAAGACTCTTAGTATCTATTCTCTCTTAAGCTGCATATTGGGATAGAGAGTGCTTAACCCTCTCGAGCTCCCACTCATATTGCATTGAGGTGAGCTTATTTTCACAACCTTTCTTCCTTAACGTAAAGTAAATTGTTTCCTTCTCTAAGTCACCTATTTAGTATGGGTTTAGCCCTTGTATTAGCGGCCTAGGTTTTAAACAAAATGTATTAGGAGTGTAGATCGCCTCCTCTCAAATAGGTATTTTAGAGGCCATGTAATTAACCTTTTCTCACTTAATAGGCCTCAGTAGGTTGGGTATTTTACCCCTGTGTTTATGTCCTTAGAGGACAACTTGAAGGTGGAGTTTGGTGTGGCCTTTTATAGGCTTGAACGTTGAGAGCGGTTTGCTCTTTTTGAAATTTGGTTCTGCGTGCCTCGAGGAGGCTTTACTGTGTAATTTGGAGCAAGTGCTCCTTGGCATGAATGGGGTTTTCTGCCCCTCTGTTGAAACTTGTTTTGGGGTAAAGTTGGGCTAGTTGCCCAAGAATTGCGAGTTCGGGGCTCGAAGTCCAAATCCTGTAAATACTGTAATTGTACTTTTGTTGCCTTGCTACTCCGTACCTGCCATGCTTGTTATTTCTTGATTTTGAAAAGAAAATATAACCTTGTTAAATTTTATCTTAACTTTAATTTCGTATTTTGAGGTCCGTTCACCACCCGCACTTTCTTTCACCTCTGCTGTTCCACAGATACCTCGGAAGAATTATTATTATTATTATTATTATTATTATTATTATTATTATTATTATTATTATTATTATTATTGTTATTATACACTGACTGACAGAGCAAATGCAACACCAAGAAGGAGTGGTCAGAACTTTATGCCAATTGCAGGGTAGACTGACGTCACTGAGGTATGCTCATGATGTGAAATGCGCCGCTGTGCTGCGCACGTAGCGAACGATAAATGGGACACGGCGTTGGCGAATGGCCCACTTCGTACCGTGATTTCTCAGCCGGCAGTCATTGTAGAACGTGTTGTCGTGTGCCACAGGACACGTGTATAGCTAAGAATGCCAGGCCGCCGTCAACGGAGGCATTTCCAGCAGACAGACGACTTTACGAGGGGTATGGTGATCGGGCTGAGAAGGGCAGGTAGGTCGCTTCGTCAAATCGCAGCCGATACCCATAGGGATGTGTCCACGGTGCAGCGCCTGTGGCGAAGATGGTTGGCGCAGGGACATGTGGCACGTGCGAGCGGTCCAGGCGCAGCCTGAGTGACGTCAGCACGCGAGGATCGGCGCATCCGCCGCCAAGCGGTGGCAGCCCCGCACGCCACGTCAACCGCCATTCTTCAGCATGTGCAAGACACCCCGGCTGTTCCAATATCGACCAGAACAATTTCCCGTCGATTGGTTGAAGGAGGCCTGCACTCCCGGCGTCCGCTCAGAAGACTACCATTGACTCCACAGCATAGACGTGCACGCCTGGCATGGTGCCGGGCTAGAGCGACTTGGATGAGGGAATGGCGGAACGTCGTGTTCTCCGATGAGTCACGCTTCTGTTCTGTCAGTGATAGTCACCGCAGACGAGTGTGGCGTCGGCGTGGAGAAAGGTCAAATCCGGCAGTAACTGTGGAGCGCCCTACCGCTAGACAACGCGGCATCATGGTTTGGGGCGCTATTGCGTATGATTCCACGTCACCTCTAGTGCGTATTCAAGGCACGTTAAATGCCCACCGCTACGTGCAGCATGTGCTGCGGCCGGTGGAACTCCCGTACCTTCAGGGGCTGCCCAATGCTCTGTTTCAGCAGGATAATGCCCGCCCACACACTGCTCGCATCTCCCAACAGGCTCTACGAGGTGTACAGATGCTTCCGTGGCCAGCGTACTCTCCGGATCTCTCACCAATCGAACACGTGTGGGATCTCATTGGACGCCGTTTGCAAACTCTGCCCCAGCCTCGTACGGACGACCAACTGTGGCAAATGGTTGACAGAGAATGGAGAACCATCCCTCAGGACACCATCCGCACTCTTATTGACTCTGTACCTCGAAGTGTTTCTGCGTGCATCGCCGCTCGCGGTGGTCCTACATCCTACTGATTCGATGCCGTGCGCATTGTGTAACCTGCATATCGGTTTGAAATAAACATCAATTATTCGTCCGTGCCGTCTCTGTTTTTTCCCCAACTTTCATCCCTTTCCAACCACTCATTCTTGGTGTTGCATTTGCTCTATCCGTCAGTGTATTTCTGAAATTATAGAACACGGAATGGTTTTACTTACTGTTTCCTTAAAATAGGCTAATAATTCTGCCCATCTCATTGTTTTGAAAAATATATTTGCAAACTACATTGTTTCACATGGGCTAAGACGTAGAAATTTGTAGCTAGTATTTAGGGCTTCTTTATAGACATGTGGTCTATGGGACTTTTTCGTAGAACATTTTACATACGGTATGGTAAACATTACACCCATAGTTCCAGTAAATATTTAGTGGAATAACCAGCGTTTACCCGAGTCTCAGGACTGATCATCCTGTACCTAACGCGAGGTTTCTGCTGTTATGAAATTAAAAAAAAATTAAGGTCAGTAACTTTTAAAAAATATGAACGATATTTCACCTGTCATCTTTGTCTTCGAGTTATTTGCTAGAAATCGTTACGTCCCTGTTTCCCTTCAATGCAATTCAATATTTAATAGTTGAGAACCTTTCCATGGAGATCATCCAGGCAACAGTGAAAACAACGCGAAATTCCGTCGAGAGGTTGTTGAGTTACTAACGGGCACTTCTATATACATACATACATACATACATACATACATACATACATACATACATACATACATACATATATACATACATACATACATACACACATACATACGCTGTCGGAAAATGAATTTCCAACACGAAGGAGGGGTTATGCTAGATAAATGAAATTCGGGAGTCGTGTTTGCGCATTTGAAAGACGATGCCTATTCTAATTTGCACTCTAGTCGACGAAGAGTGGTAATGCTAGTGTCACTGTGACCTTGCAAAGCAAGTTTGCTTCAAATACGCGTTGTACACTTCGTGAGCTTTAGAGATCATCCGGTGTTGACGTTGTGTGGAAGGCATGAGTTAAACATGCTTTTAAGTAGATGAAAAAGGCAGTATCAGTAGCTTACTGAGTTTGAACGAGGCTGTGCCATAGGGCTACAAGAAGTTGGAAGTTATTTCCGCGATGTTGCAAAAGACATGGTAGATATGTATCCACAGTGCATCGGTGTTGGCAAACTTGGTCACGCGAAGTCATTATCGCAAAAATACTGGGGTCCGGCCGCACACTGGCCCCTACGGATAAGGATTAACGCTGTATTCGCCACATGACTGTGGTGGATCATACTGCATCTGCAGCAGCCATTAAGGGCTTCAGTTGGCATCACAGTGACACAGCGATCTGTAACATATCGATTACTTGAGGGACAGCTCCGAGCAACACGTTCTGTAGCATTCATGACACTAACTCTGAATCACTGCCATCTGTGATTTCAGTGGGGTCAGAAAAGTGATCAGTGGAAGGTGAAGTGGAGATCTGTTATTTTCTCAGCCGGCGACCGTTTCTGTCTTGGTGTCAGTGATGGGCGTAGGTTGGTAGGAATGTTAGTGCTTGGAACCAAGCTCTTTGCGGTATCGATACACTGGACCTACACCAGAAGTTATGATCTGGGAAGCGACTTCCCTTGACAGTAGGAGCAGTGTCGTCGTTATCCGAATAACTTTGACAGTGTATTTTTACGTCAGATTAGTAATTGAACCGGTTGTGCTGCCGTTCATTTGCAGTATTCAAGGGGGTGTTTTCAGGAGGATAATTCTCGTCCTCATACCGCTTCTGTCACCCAACGTGCTCCATGGAGTGTCGTTCCATGGCCAAAGCGATCACCAAAAATATCACCCACCTGCGCCTTGTGGAACGTTATGAGACGACAAACTCTGCGTAATTCAATACCAGCATTAACAGATGCTAATTTGACTGATCATGTACAACAGACGTAGTACTCCGTACCACAATATGATATACGGCACCTGTAGGACACAATGCATGCACGTTTGCATGCTTGCATTAAAAATCGTGGGGACTACAGCTGTTATTATTGTACGACTATGTCATATATCTTCTAGCACATACATGCACCTGTGACCAAGGAACTCTTTCCCAAATAAATATGTTGCCTAGAAAATTGCTTAACCTAAACTACATTACTCTGAATCAATGTGTTCTTGGCGTTGAAATTTCATTTTCCACCAGTATACATACATACATACTGCTACCTTTCCACCCCAACGCATTTGCCGCATAGAACCAAATGACTGCATGATAATCCCTAAAAAGTCGGGATACCGCCATATAGCACCATACGCCAAAGCGCCTGATGGAAAGGGACCTTTTTAGTCTAGAGTCAAATGCCACCTCATCAGGAAGGAACAAAAAAATTCAGAATGATGGGTGAGCAAATGCTCTTCCGACCGTGCAAGGGTCTACTGCACCCTTCCGTTCCATAGAATCAAACCACCGACCTCCCAAGGCCATGGTGCATTCGCGGCAGAAGATCAAAGAAAATAACACATAACTAGCTTAAAGGCATAAATGAACGGAAGGAAACCTGGGATACAATGTTATTCGGCAAAATGACAGGCAGACAAAAATTTAAATACCTATTTATTGAGCCTTGATAAATCAAATTAATTAAAGGTTGATCCTGAATATTTATAGTATATCAATGTTCAATATGCAATGTCCAACGGACTAAATACAAATTGTAAAGTGTCAAAAAAATTTTTATTTCCCCTTTACTTCTTTCTTCTTCCCGACATGATGATAAATATTACATCATAATTTGTATAACATACTTTTCAAAAAAAAATCAGAAATATCCTTATAAATGCAACGGTTATCATTACGAACTTTCTTCACTATCAGAAGAAGCAATTATTTATACAACAAAATAAATTGAAGATAACTTGAAGTGGTCACCTAGCTAAATTAATTATATTACAAAAATAAACAAAGAAAAAATGAATGCTAGTCGATATAATCCTAATCAAAATAAAATGACTGATGTCGGGTCCAGAAATCGAACCCACATCCTAATGAATCCAATGACAAAAATTACGAAAATAAAACTCGATTTGTCATCCACATAACGAGTGAAACACGACTAAAAGAATGTATAAAAAAAGAAAATATGTACACAATATGAAAATAATCAATAACAATATACACATGCAATTGGCTGTATATATAAAAAAAATGTGACAACAAAAATCCATGGTTGCCTCAGAACTCGAACCAATGATATCCAAGATAGCATCGACAAACGGGACTAAAAAAACTGCCTTTCTTAATTAATCATATGGTCAACAAATAAATGATAATACTGGCGTTCCAGTTAGTTAAATATTATGATAAGATCATACATGAAAAAGTCAAAGAACCCTTTAAACAATAATCAGTGTCGCACGGCCTTCATTCTAAGTGGAATAGCTCGAACAATACAGCATACAGTAATCCTTAAAAAGGGACAAACCTTCTTCACTCTCCCCTCATCATAAATCTCTGGACGTCAAAGCCCGGGTAAATAATGGCTCGGTGTGGCAGAAATATCCTTTCAACATCTCAAGGTGAAAGCAAATCCTTTCCCTTGGAACACATATTTGTTAAATAATCTTATTTCATTATATATTCTCATATCATATTTCCAAAGCTCCACTGGCTTATAAATTCACTGTCCTGCCACAATTATATAATACAATATCAATCCACTGTTCATTGTCTCATATTCACATCCACCAACTCAGAATGACCAGCTTCGATTCCATCCGATTACAGAATACAGCCTAGGTTTTTCCTACATTTTAAAATCAAATCAATAAAATCAAATATGGATTTTAAACATATCCATAAGGATATTCTCATATTCAGAAAGGGAAATTATTCGACATTAAAGGAAAACGCTAATCTCAATAGGAAGGCGTCTGTTCGATGTCTAGGCATGTCACACGTTACGTATATAATTAATACAGCCATCTACAAATATATCATCATGCGAATTACATGAAAATAAGAGTGCCTTGCTATCCTAATGTTAACAGTCGATAATCCATTTTTACAAGCATAATCACCATGCATTATCATAATAAGCTTGGATATCACGTCAATAAATTATACAAAATTACGGCTCGGCTCAGTGCCAAAAACAAATCCACTATCTATTACATTTACCTAATCTAAGCACTCTGACTAACTAATATTTTATCATTACGTCAAATACATGCATTACGTTAATTACATATATATATTTAAGCCCATGGAGTAGACTATTAATTCCATGAAATGAACATAAATGAATATGAAGACCACTCACAAGTTCTCTTTCTAATTAAAAAGAAATACATGCAATTTACATGTCTAACCTAATTTACGTGATCTGCATAATGAATAACCGCGCATTTATTAAAAAAATTATTTCATTTTAGTACTTATCATCATGTCGTAACAATCCAAGGTTCGGGTCCCGGGTAAGACCCTCATTCTTTCCCTTTAAGCTTCCATGGTGTTGACGTTGGTCACGGGTTCATGTCCGTTGCTACTCCCGCTGAGCACGTTCATATTCCAATGGTTATCTTCTACACTCATAACAGTTTTTATGAGATTAAGACTTGTTGCGTCACTTTAACACAAAAAATACAATTAATAGCACTATAATGAAATTAATACTTGTTGCATCACTTAAAAAGTTACAATTATACCGTTCTTGCGATCACATAACTTCAACCTGTTTTTAAATACTATTGTTTGTAGACAATTACAATATTCTCGAAGATATAAACTGTACATTTACAGTCTGAAACACTAAATAGATCAGAACACCATCAAACCGTGGTTCTGCTTTGGATCCTTCGCGTGAAATGGATACTGTTGTCATCATCTGATTCCTTTTATAAACTTTCCCCCTTCCATGCAAGAGACAATGGATAGTCCCAACTACTTTTTTTAATTAATAGTTCCATGTGTCATATGACATCGGTAATACACTCAAACGTGTGACTCAGATTCTTAAGTAGTCTGGTTATGTGCGGAACCTGAAATGTTCGGCCATTTATTTAAAATTAATTATCAAAATAATGCCCCAACAATGTCTTCCATGAAGGTGCTGCGTACAAGGGACGCTGAGCGTGTTATATAATGCAACGATTGCGTATTCTTCCACACGTTAATATATTATAAAGAATTAGAATTTTGGCAGATGTCTATAATTAAATCATATCACATCCCGAGGTTTCCCATATTAAATATTATGCATGTCTCGAAATCTTATCATAATAATGCGATTCGCGAGCTGGCAACATCGTGTTCGGCCATTTTTTCAACGGGTGACGGTATCATTATCGATTTTTCTGGCTTGAGATTTTCTTCCCTCTCTCTCTATCTCTGTATCCTTTTAGTTAAGACGGAGTGGTGTTTAGCAGGTTACAAAGGTTGTGTAAGCATGTGCAACCTAATGCAACTTTTTGTAACAAGAACGAGGGAGCTTTACAAAGGTTTTTCACAGCTAAATAATTAATAAATAAATATGTACATGACCGATAAGGTCACATCTGCCTTTCCGTCGGACTCAAGAAATTTGGAAAGGGTTACAAATTTCTTGACTTTTTTCAATTTATTGAAGGGACTCTCATTCACTTATTTAATTGTGGTCTCTTCGGCAGTGTATTGTTCTCATGAGCTCTCGGTTTTCAACCCTAAACCTTTGGTTATCCCGTTCGAGTATAAAAGCAAGTTGACCCAAAACTTCTCGACGTTGTTCTAATTCTTCACAATTTTGACACCATGGGATATCCTCGTCTTCCTGGTTTTCAATCCTTGTCATCTGGACTTCAGCTTCCTCAAGATTCTCATCTTCTTCATCCTGTGGAATGTTGTCATCATCTTCATCTTGATCCTCTCCTTCCTCCTCGGAGTTCTGGTCTGGCTGGTCCAAATTTGCTCTAATGCTTCCTGGTGGATAATATGGCCGTAAATTGGCTGCATTATATATGGTTTCGGTTAAACCATCCATGCTTTGGATTTTATAGGCATTATTTTCAAGGTTTTCAATTACTCTGTAGGGTCCAATGTACAACTCCGCAAATTTGTGGTAAATTTTGCTGGCGGGATCTGACACTGCTGGTCTCTTTACCAACACATATTCTCCTACCCTCAGTGGTCGATGGTATCTCTTACCTCGAAGTCGTCGCAGTCTTTTCTCTGCTTGTTGTCTCAGATATTCAGCTGTTGCCTGGATACAAAGTTCTGCTGAAAATCGCGGATCTTGTGGACATGTTATGGCATTTTGCCATGGTCTCTTCGGCATCTCATCAAAGTGGATGACGCTGGGGATCTGGCCGTTTGACTCGTGTACAGTCCCATTTATGCAGTCTTCAATAATTGGGAGGACATCTACCCAACGCCAATGTTGACGGGGGCAATAGATTCGGCAAAACTTCCCGATCTCCCTCATGATACGTTCTGCAGGATTAGATTCGGGGTGACGAATAGAACTTAAATGGTGTTTCACCCCTAATTGGTCAATGTCAAGCTTGAAAACCCCAGAAGTGAACTGGGAACCATGGTCTGTCAAAATGCATTCCGGTTTTCCCATTTTAGGAATGATTTTAGTTTTAATTTGGTTGATGGCCGCTCGGATATTGGCTTTTTGGACCGGACATAATTTTACATACTTTGAAAATACGTCCACACACACAAGAATATGTTGCAGGCCACGCCTAGCACGTGGTAACGGGCCGTAAAAATCCAAAGCATATAGCTCCTTAGGCTTACTTGGCAGCAAAGGTCGTGGTAGCTGCTTCAGCAAATAGGTATTAGGCTTCACCCTTTGACACGTGTCACAAGTAACCAATATTCGGCGGACTATTTTTCTAAGATTAGGCCAAATGAATGCCTCTTTCAGTGTTGCTGACAATTTATCTATTCCTGCATGACCTATGGCTCGGTGGGCTAACCACACCAACTCATTCTGTAGAACTGGTGGTACCGCAATTCGGTATCGTGTATGATTTTCGTCGATGAACTTATGCAGAATGCCATTGAAATAGTTATACTTCTCCGCTCGCTTCTCCAACTCTGTGTATTCTGCCGTGCCTGGTTGGATTCTTCGCTTGAAGAAGTCAATCAACCGACTCGTCTCCTGATACCTCTCTTGTTCCTCACCGATGCTTTTTAATTTCTCTAATGTCTTCGATCCTCATCCACAAGCTGGATCTGATGGACGAAAGTACTCCCAGGATCAGGATTCCGACTGAGTGCATCAGCAATGACGTTATTTTTGCCTGCACAGTGTTCTATTGTTAAATCATACTGCTGTGCAAACAAACACCACCGATTAACTCTTTCGCTAGTAATGGTTGATTTTAACATAAAAGTAAGAGCTTTATGGTCAGTTCGCAATACAATGGGGAAACCATAAATATATTTCCGCCAATGACTTAAGGCTGTTATAATGGCTAACATCTCAAGCTCAGTTACGGTATATTTCAATTCATGTGCTCGTAACTTACGGCTCATGAATGCCAAAAATGAGATCTTCGGTTCTTTTTCGGGGTATTCCTGATACAGGACGGCGCCTACTCCTACATTTGATGCGTCCGTCTGTACAATGAACTTCTTTTTATAATCTGGATACCCGAGCTTTACGCTGTTTGTTAGGAGTTCCTTCGTTTTTACGAATGCTGCCTCACATTCATCATCCCACTTCCATCGATTATTCTTTTTCATCACATTTTGCAGAGGGGCCACAACCTCTGTGTACCCTGGACAGTGGTCCGCGAAGAAATTACAAATACCCAGAAACTGCCTAATATGTTTCACCCTAGTTGGTCTCGGAAACTTCTGAATGGCCTGAATTTTTACTGGGTTTGGGGTCACACCTTCAGAATCAATAATATGACCCAAAAATAAAATGCTCCATTGGCAAAATTGGGATTTCGAGAGATTAATTTTGAAATTGTTTCTGTCCAAATCTATAAGTAATTTCTTGATATTTTCGAGATGTTGCTCTACAGTCTCTGATGCAATCAAAATGTCATCGACATATCTTATTGTGAAGGCTTTCACTTCATCACTCAAATTTCGATCTAAAGCTCTTGTGAGGGCAGATCCTGCATTCATTATCCCAAATGGGAGCCTGTTAAAACATACGTAGTTTGATCAAACATAAAACCTGTTAATATTTTAGTTTTTGGATCAAGTTCCACATGGTGAAATGACGAAGTCAAATCAACCCCTGTGAATAACTTCATAAGATGAAATTTCTTCATAATATCCTTGATACAAGGAGTCTGGTCATACTCGGGGACTGGGCGCTTGTTTATTGCCCGGGCATCTAAACATACTCTTAATGAGCCATTCGCTTTCTCTACAATTACTAACGGATTTAGGTATGGTGTGGGGAATTTATAAATCAGGCCACTCTCTTCCATTTCACGAATAATCTGGCTTACTTGATTATGGTATTTCTCTGGTACAGGATAAGGACGCTGTCGAAAAGGTTCCCAGCTATTTACCACTACTGTGTATTGAAAATTTGGAATCTTCCCAGGTCTTGATCCGAAAACTTCCCTTTGTTGTTCAATAATTTGTTGCAAACGAATTCTCTCTTCATCTCCGATCTTGGCCTCGCTGATCTTCTTCTGGACTAAGGATTCAAATAACAATCCTTCTTCTTCTTCTTTCACCGCCGTGACCATAATTCCAGATTCATCGATGACCTTCCTACTTATCTCTTCCATTTCTAAGAAATTTTCTTCCCTTTCTGGTTCCGAACATAATTGAGTGTGCCAAATCATCTCTTCTTGATCTAAATTTTCAACGTCATTCAATTTCATCTCCTTTTGGACTGAATCGAATATAAAGCGAATCTCGTTACTATCCATGTTGATATTTGCTTTATATTCTCGTAGGAAGTCTGACCCAATAATAACATTGTACTCCATTTTTGTTAGTACAATGAACGGATGTGAAATAATATTTTCCCCCAGTTCCAAATCAAGATATGCTTGAGTATTGCAAATCGTAGTTCGATCGGGTATTACACCACGAACTTTAATATTCGATGTTGGAATTACTGGAATGTGGTTTTTCAACTTCAATTCTTCCAACAAAGCCTTTGATACGACGCTGACACTTGCGCCTGTATCCACCAAGCATCGAACCCGTACTCCATTTACTCTTATGTAGATTACCGGCAATTCTCTTACGACCTTTGAATTCAATTGGATCTTGTCTTCTAATAACTCATCCGGCTGTATCACCCACGTGTCGATCGTCACTATAGTCCATGTATGAGTCTGAGGATTGATAACCTCTGAAACTCCGACTATCTCCTCGCTTAGCAATCGCGCTTTTTTTAATGGATTTCCTCGTTAGCCTGATAGTCAGGGGCACGAGTATTTAACCTGTTCTGCTTAGCTTTATGATTCTGTAAAGCGAGACTTTCGGCTCCTTGGCATTCCGCCGTTTCCGTCAGCCGCCGTATGGGTTGTTCCCATATATCATTCCCTTGTCTAGACCCATTTAAGTCCCTAACATATTGCTGAGATTCCCTCTTTCTGTTTTCGAGATCTCCATGGTAGTACTCTTTCTGGTGCCTGAAATTCTGATCGTTCCGACGTGGCCATCTAGAATAGGGCCGACGATCTCTGTTAATGCCCCTTTGCCTGTACTGCTGTTCGACATATTGTCGTCTAGGTTCTCCCCAAGAACGAAAATTCCATCGGGTGTCCCTAATATTTCGATTACCAACATATCCCTGAGTGGTATTCGTGCCTTGATCTTTGACTACTATTGTACTTTGCTTCTCTTGACAATCCAATGTATTCACCATTTCTGATTGTCTAGCCCTAATTTGATGTCCACTCGATGTTTGGTCGAGGTGTCGTAAGATCTGTTCTCCTTCTACAGCCGTCTTTGCATTCGCAGCAATCAAGATTCGTTGAACATCATCTGGGAACTGTTTGGTAATGGCCGATAGAAGTTCCACTTCAGCCGGAGGGTTATCCAGCTCCCTCATTTTCACTAATTGCCCAGTGAAAAATTCACAAAATCGTGTCGGGCCCGTCATGGAATAACGACGTGAATACAGCTCCAAACGCAATCCTAATTGCGTTTCCATTCCCCAGTATTTATCAAGAAACATTCTCTTAAAGGTATCGTAGCTATCAAAACAATATTTGAAAGCTTGAAACCATACCAAGGCTTGGTCCTCTAAGAATTTCTCCACGACCCTTAATCTACGTTCCGGAGCTACCTGATGGTCAACCATGTAACCGTCCATCTCAGACAAAAATTTCTTTGGTGTTACAGTACCTTCTGGTTTGAATCGCTTCGGTTTATCTTCATTCATCCGAATTACATTATAAAACGGTATGGATTCAATCGGCAATGTTGTAGAATTATGCACCTGTGCCGCCGATATCTGATCTGCACTATTATTCACACCCTTGAATAAACCCATTCCTTCTCCTTCTATCTTAAGATCATAAGGATTAACGTAGCTTTTTTTATTGGATCTGTTTTTATTCCTAAATCCTGAAAGTCATCCTGTAATTCCAGTTTCACAATCTTTTCTCTCAACTCATGTATAAGGTCGTCATGTATATCTACTTTTATCTTCGTCTTTTGCATCTTATGCGACCATTCCTCGATCCTATCTGACGTCCTATACTCATTCCTCCGTACCTCCTCTTGGACCGTGACTATTCCATCGAATGCCTGTTTTCTGACCTCAGATATTCGCTTATCCACGTTGGTAACAATTTCCTGTTTCGACGCATTGGTTTGGTTCCGAATGTCGTGCATATCGACCTGAGTCTGATAGACCTCCTTCTTAACATCTTCTATTATCCTATCTGTACGTTCCTGGTGATCTGTCACCGTTTGAATATGAACATCGATTTGTTCCGCCATACTTAATGTCTGAGCCTCAACACGTTCGACGCGCTCAATTACCGTGCATAACGAGTTTTCTAGCCGTTCCTGTTTTTCGTGCGTATTATCCAGTCGTTATTCTAACTGTGCTGTGTTCCTTTCACATTGTGTCTGGTACCCCGTTATCTGTCCTACCAGTTCATCATAACGTTCAATTGTTTCCTCCAACCGTACGTTAAAGTTCCCCATCTGTCTATTAATTTCATCTCTCCCTTCCTTACACTCCTTCTGCATTCTCTCCATATGTTCATTAACCTGATCTAATTTCTGATCAATCATGTCCTTAACTGTTTCATTACTCTGATCTATCTTCTGATCAATCACTTTCATATTTTTATTAATGTCCTCTTTCATGTCCTCAAACCTTTTATTACTCTGATCTATCTTCTGATCAATCATGTCCTTAACTGTTTCATTACTCTGATCTATTTTCTGATCAATCATGTTCTTAACTGTTTCACTACTCTTTTTAATGTCTTCACTATTCTGACCTATCATATTTTTAAATTCCTCTTTCATGTCCTCAACTTTTTCCCTACTCACTTTAATGTTTTCACTATTCTGACCTATCATATATTTAACTTCCTCTATCAGAGCCCTCATGGCTTCCATATCCATTCTACACAATATTTCAATAAAGTGGACCCCCCTTTACTCGAACCTCGGATTAGGAGAAATCAACTTGAAAATGAAATCAATTCAAGGTCAACTTAATCCAAAATCATAAAATTTTCACAACAATATGACTTGAATTAATTATATAGCCTGAATACAGCTATCTCAAAATTATTCAACAGTATAATTTATCAAGGGTACCTTTCATCACAATATTTTGAATATGTAGCCTATCATTATTATATTTATTATTATTATTATTATTATTATTATTATTATTATTATTATTATTATTGAATAAGTTCGTATAATAAAAATATCGCAAGTTAAATACCAACACAGGTGGTATATGCCAATAAATTAGGCCATCCTTCCAGTATTGAGGCAGATAACCTAATACACTGGGTAATATCGTCCCTAAACTTTCCACATGAATCCTAACTTACTGCCACTTAACAACAAACACTAAAAGCCTGAGGTCACCTTTACCTACCGCGAAACACTAACACAAATTTAATAAATGATTCACTATGAGTAATGAGGCCTGTTACAACCAGTACCTCCTGACAAGTACCCATGAATACGATTACCTGAAGGGTATCGATATTCATTTTTCCTCAGATTTGGGAAAACCATTTTATTGTTTCCCGGGATTTAATTAAATCCCTACATGATTTTGGGTACCTCAATTACTATGAATGACTGTCCTGGTTATCGTCACTTAGACTATAACCACGACTATGTTTTCATTTTGCCATAAATATCACATTAATTTTAATCTGTCATTCACTTCTCATACTGATCCAATTATCAGCATCCCATAAATTGAACAACCATCGTGTTCCTTCATATAATAATTGGTCAGTCCTATATTCCTAAATATGGCATTACCATGCCTTACGCCCATTTTCGCAAAAGTTATCATTTGAAATTATCTCTATCGAAAACATTCCGAAAATGCCGAAAAATTCAAAAATTCCGAAAATACCTAACATTGTAAATGCCTAAAAATGCCGAAAATGCCCCACGTTGGGCGCCAAATGCTACCTTTCCACCCCAACGCCATTTGCCGCATAGAACCAAATGACTGCATGATAATCCCTAAAAAGTCGGGATACGCCATATAGCACCATACGCCAAAGCGCCTGATGGAAAGGGACCTTTTTAGTCTAGAGTCAAATGCCACCTCATCAGGAAGGAACAAAAAAATTCAGAATGATGGGTGAGCAAATGCTCTTCCGACCGTGCAAGGGTCTACTGCACCCTTCCGTTCCATAGAATCAAACCACCGACCTCCCAAGGCCATGGTGCGTTCGCGGCAGAAGATCAAAGAAAATAACACATAACTAGCTTAAAGGCATAAATGAACGGAAGGAAACCTGGGATACAATGTTATTCGGCAAAATGACAGGCAAACAAAAATTTAAATACCTATTTATTGAGCCTTGATAAATCAAATTAATTAAAGGTTGATCCTGAATATTTATAGTATATCAATGTTCAATATGCAATGTCCAACGGACTAAATACAAATTGTAAAGTGTCAAAAAAAATTTATTTCTCCTTTACTTCTTTCTTCTTCCCGACATGATGATAAATATTACATCATAATTTGTATAACATACTTTTCAAAAAAAATCAGAAATATCCTTATAAATGCGACGGTTATCATTACGAACTTTCTTCACTATCAGAAGAAGCAATTATTTATACAACAAAATAAATTGAAGATAACTTGAAGTGGTCACCTAGCTAAATTAATTATATTACAAAAATAAACAAAGAAAAAATGAATGCTAGTCGATATAATCCTAATCAAAATAAAATGACTGATGTCGGGTCCAGAAATCGAACCCACATCCCAATGAATCCAATGACAAAAATTACGAAAATAAAACTCGATTAGTCATCCACATAAAGAGTGAAACACGACTAAAAGAATGTATAAAAAAAGAAAATATGTACACAATATGAAAATAATCAATAACAATATACACATGCAATTGGCTGTATATATAAAACAAAATGTGACAACAAAAATCCATGGTTGCCTCAGAACTCAAACCAATGATATCCAAGATAGCATCGACAAACGGGACTAAAAAACTGCCTTTCTTAATTAATCATATGGTCAACAAATAAATGATAATACTGGCGTTCCAGTTAGTTAAATATTATTATAAGATCATACATGAAAAAGTCAAAGAACCCTTTAAACAATAATCAGTGTCGCACGGCCTTCATTCTAAGTGGAATAGCTCGAACAACACAGCATACAGTAATCCTTTAAAAGGGACAAACCTTCTTCACTCTCCCCTCATCATAAATCTCTGGACGTCAAAGCCCGGGTAAATAATGGCTCGGTGTGGCAGAAATATCCTTTCAACATCTCAAGGTGAAAGCAAATCGTTTCCCTTGGAACACATATTTGTTAAATAATCTTATTTCATTATATATTCTCATATCATATTTCCAAAGCTCCACTGGCTTATAAATTCACTGTCCTGCCACAATTATATAATACAATATCAATCCACTGTTCATTGTCTCATATTCACATCCACCAACTCAGAATGACCAGCTTCGATTCCATCCGATTACAGAATACAGCCTAGGTTTTTCCTACATTTTAAAATCAAATCAATAAAATCAAATATGGATTTTAAACATATCCATAAGGATATTCTCATATTCAGAAAGGGAAATTATTCGACATTAAAGGAAAACGCTAATCTCAATAGGAAGGCGTCTGTTCGATGTCTAGGCATGTCACAAATTACGCACATAATTAATACAGCCATCTACAAATATATCATCATGCGAATTACATGAAAATAAGAGTGCCTTGCTATCCTAATGTTAACAGTCGATAATCCATTTTTACAAGCATAATCACCATGCATTATCATAATAAGCTTGGATATCACGTAAAAAAATTATACAAAATTACGGCTCGGCTCAGTGCCAAAAACAAATCCACTATCTATTACATTTACCTAATCTAAGCACTCTGACTAACTAATATTTTATCATCACGTCAAATACATGCATTACGTTAATTATATATATATTTAAGCCCATGGAGTAGACTATTAATTCCATGAAATGAACATAAATGAATATGAAGACCACTCACAAGTTCTCTTTCTAATTAAAAAGAAATACATGCAATTTACATGTCTAACCTAATTTACGTGATCTGCATAATGAATAACCGCGCATTTATTAAAAAAAATATTTCATTTTAGTACTTATCATCATGTCGTAACAATCCAAGGTTCGGGTCCCGGGTAAGACCCTCATTCTTTCCCTTTAAGCTTCCATGGTGTTGACGTTGGTCACGGGTTCATGTCCGTTGCTACTCCCGCTGAGCACGTTCATATTCCAATGGTTATCTTCTACACTTATAACAGTTTTTATGAGATTAAGACTTGTTGCGTCACTTTAACACAAAAAATACAATTAATAGCACTATAATGAAATTAATACTTGTTGCATCACTTAAAAAGTTACAATTATACCGTTCTTGAGATCACATAACTTCAACCTGTTTTTAAATACTATTGTTTGTAGACAATTACAATATTCTCGAAGATATAAACTGTACATTTACAGTCTGAAACACTAAATAGATCAGAACACCATCAAACCGTGGTTCTGCTTTGGATCCTTCGCATGAAATGGATACTGTTATCATCATCTGATTCCTTTTATAAACTTTCCCCCTTCCATGCAAGAGACAATGGATAGTCCCCACTACTTTTTTTAAATTAATAGTTCCATGTGTCATATGACATCGGTAATACACTCAAACGTGTGACTCAGATTCTTAAGTAGTCTGGTTATGTGCGGAACCTGAAATGTTCGGCCATTTATTTAAAATTAATTATCAAAATAATGCCCCAACAATGTCTTCCATGAAGGTGCTGCGTACAAGGGACGCTGAGCGTGTTATATAATGCAACGATTGCGTATTCTTCCACACGTTAATATATTATAAAGAATTAGAATTTTGGCAGATGTCTATAATTAAATCATATCACATCCCGAGGTTTCCCATATTAAATATTATGCATGTCTCGAAATCTCATCATAATAATGCGATTCGCGAGCTGGCAACATCGTGTTCGGCCATTTTTTCAACGGGTGACGGTATCATTATCGATTTTTCTGGCTTGAGATTTTCTTCCCTCTCTCTCTATCTCTGTATCCTTTTAGTTAAGACGGAGTGGTGTTTAGCAGGTTACAAAGGTTGTGTAAGCATGTGCAACCTAATGCAACTTTTTGTAACAAGAACGAGGGAGCTTTACAAAGGTTTTTCACAGCCAAATAATTAATAAATAAATATGTACATGACCGATAAGGTCACAATACATACATACATACATACATACATACATACATACATACATACATACATACAATACATATATACTGTACCTGCCCCGGGCTCGGCAGGGCGTTGATTATAAAACTTAAGTTCACAAATAAATATTTGGATGAGAATCTTCTCGATGAGGAACTTTGGAAGTCGGTCCCGGGCACTGAAGTCAAATACTCCCTACTTTCACTGACACAACGGCTAAGCTCAAGAGCATATGGGTCAATGGTCTGTTCGCAGGTAACCTGATAGATTGAAAGTAGGGTGTTCTATAATAAAAGAGAGGAATACCGAGCTCGATAGCTGCAGTCGCTTAATTGCGGCCAGTATACAGTATTCGGGAGATAGTAGGTTCGAACCCCACTGTCGGTGGCCCTGAAGATGGTTTTCCGTGGTGTCCCATTTTCATACCAGGCAAATGCTGGTTCTGTACCTTAATAAATGCTACGGCCGCTTCCTTCTCAATCCTAGCCCTTTCCTGTCCCTTCGTCGCCATAAAACCTATATGTGTCGGTGCGACGTGCAAATAGCAAAACAGAGAGGAATGCCCTATCCTATGGAATAAGAAGAATATTTGTTCCCAATTCAGAGCACAAAGTTTAATAAAGTGATAGAGTCACACAGAAATGGATGCACATGAGAAAATGCCATATTATTAAACACAAAAGAAATCAATTGTATGGGGAATGTCTATAAAGTACACATCAGCCTATTTTCTGAATATCATTTTGGCATTCGCAAATCAGCTTATATTAACACTGGACACACATCCTACACTTCATAATAAATAGGGGTATATCCACTTACGTAATACCGGTACCCGCTGGTAGCCGTTATATTAATGCCTAACAACACATACTTTATACACACATAGATGGCATTTCTCGTGAGGTAACGATATTAATTAACAACATTCATCATGGTTTTGAGACTTTTTTATAAGCTACAAATCCTCATACGTCCATAACCATGAAAATCATGTCGTCGCTCGCCACAAATGAATTCTACTTAATTACACAAATTATACCTCACACTAACGCGTATACGCGTTTCTCCTACTATTTTACAAAGCGGACCCATACAACGTTGGTATCCTGTGAGTCACAATAAATCACCATACAATGATATAACACGTAACTACAAACACATGAAGAATGAAGCAATCACCTGTAAATGCATCAACATACGATATAATTCACACTCTTTATATGTCTCCTGGTGTCATTCTAAGGCCGTCGATATCACGTGGTGTCGAACCGTTGTTATTTGGATCCCGAGGTGCAGATAAAAACCCTATTCCGACCTTATTTGAATATCAAATTGGGAGGATGAAGTCACCTATCGGATCATAAAACATACAATGCTGATGGTAAGAAACTATTGGCTTGTGAATAATCAATACGGTGCTAAAGTGAGAGAGACTTCTTATATGAATGTTACGAGCAATGACAGAAAACAGAACTAACCGCTTAGGTCTGACATTCCTTTCCTTTTGAAGGCCATACATCTTCTTCTAACAAGCAGCCTGTCCTCGTCAGCAGGGTGAAGACTTTCACTTCGTCCTGAGACATGCGTACGTAATTCTCATTCAATTCTCTCGCCTTTTTCCAGGCAAATAATCATTCCTGGCTGACTTCAAATATCTTTTATCACATTTTCGACCATATTCAGCCTTATTCCCTTCATCACTATGATTATTACTTTTCACTCTGTCTTCTTAAACACTTTCACACATATCGATTCACCCTTCACTTTACACACTTGTAACTCATACCCACGTTATATACGCATTACGATGACTCTAACTCGACAGGAAATTTAATTAGCATACACTCGCGTAACTATATAAATCATGATTGCACTTCGAGCCATTATTCTCCCAGGCGTCAGCATCCTTAAGAATTAAAGGGGGATAGCTGAAAACATACATTACGTTTCAAGCATAGTAATAGTATACGTTTAGAAACTTATGAAGACCCGTCTCAATTAATCAAACTTGGAATGAATCATGAAGTATGCTGAAGTACCAATTCTATCCCTAAAATGCTTCACTAAACCACAAAAATTATGGGATTATAAACAGTAACTCATGCAAAATTAATTCCCAGAATAAATTCGTGATTATCTAGAATCACATATGAAACACATAAAATCAAACTAATAAAAAAAATTACCCCATTAAAACACGCATTTTGCCTCACCTATACATTAACAAATTACACGATGGAAATAATATATTTTACACAATTATGTTTTATGCGATCTTAATGATTTTCATGCCTAGAAATATGATGGTTTATACTTGTCATTGCTGCGTGTAGCCGTGCCGTCTTCTGAGGGTACACCTATGGGTTTAATCCTCCATTGCTGACGCCTCATTAGCTGAGAGTCCTAGGTTCATCTTCTTCGGGGTCACGTCCATGATGTTTGATACGCACTCACCTACGGCTGGAAGTTTTGGACGATCCCTGGATGAAATATTTCAGGCACCATGGCGCGTTCTGGTCGAGTATAATCCCACACTGCAGACCAATGGCGCTCTCTGGTAGAGTAGACTCCGGAGTTCGACGAGCACTCACATACATATGGACAAATGGTTATTGAAGTACCGTTGATATGCCTTCAGATAACATAATATTGCTAGACCCACTCATAAGCTCCAATGGACTACCCGAGTAGCGGTTGCAGTCCTTGGAGATCACTACTCGATTCCCTTTTTATTGTAACATGACACGATTATTGACTTCTATTATTCTTGCATGAGCGTCACTTTTTCAATTACACATCACTTCCTGGCAAATCTAAGACCTTCTACTGATTAGAATGACATCTATTGTTACTGCACATGCTTTAATTACGGCAAAATAATTATTGGTAAAATATAGTCACTAACTAACTAGCGCCTTGGCGATCATCGGAATCTCACCCGTTCTTTAAATATTATTCGTGTGAGCCGATACTAACTTTACTAGTCTGCATCCCCTTAATATATAGTGAAATTAGAAGAACCTATCCTATATTCATACACCATAATTATCCTTTCACACCAGAAATATCTGATTACGTTATACGTGTATCGGTCTGACTTGGAACAGTCCTCTTGCCTAACACATGTATTTAAACACTGAATAATAGAGTACTAATTGAGTAACACTTCTTTACAATGAGTGACGAAGTCTCATCAACGATTGAGTGAAGAATGGAATACCCAGGGCTAATCTGCGTTCCCTTTATAGTAAATATGTGTAGGCCGGCTGAAGAGAGGGTAAGCTCCGTCCACAGGTGACAGATCGCTCCCTTCGCAATGATCCTTCAGAACTGTGAGAATATTCATTTTTTAGATCTTAAATTCTTCTTTTCACTGATCTAATTCATGTCAATCGTATCGCTGAATCTCTAGTAATCTTACAACCTTCCTCTTGGAAATTTGCGTGCGAGCCAGTATAACCAGGGGACTCCCTCCTTTCCATGACGATATGAGCGTCCGACATGTGGTTCCCATTATGGACATCTGTCTAATGTGCGTCATTACCAATACGTTGATTTAGTACATCTTCTGAAATCTTTATATAGTGTAAATTATGCTGATTCAAAGGAATCTTTACTCATAAATTTCTAGAGCTTGTACCACAAATTCTATTATTATTATTATTCTTGACGCGAGAATATAGTGAGTTGGTATCTATGAATATAAACGGAAATCGCTGAGAATCTGAAGTTCTCAAGTTAAAATCCTGTAAAACATATTGCACCTCTAGACTCATGCGTTCTCTGTGCGTGGCGTGCTCTGTCTGTCTCGCTTGTTGAATAGAGAGCGTATTTTCAAGGTTTCGCTGTCTTTAGCTCTCTCTCCCTCTGTGTGCGTAATTAGAGCTTCGCCCTCCGAGCTAGCGCAGCGCCACTCTTATCCCGGACCGGGCGAAAAATGCTTATTACGACCAATTAAGTCGTAGAATGATGCGGAAAACGGCATATATTACTTATTGGGCCTCATGACATGCATATCAGCCTGGTATTGAAAATACAAATAGACAGACTGACATACGTTGTCTTGGTTAATGTTATTCACTGCGTTTTTATTATCTTGTTTCCGGGCTGTGTGGCTGAGACGGTTGAGGGGCTGGCCATCTGACCCCAATTGGCAGGTTCAATCCTGACTCTATCCGGTGGTAGTTGAAGGTGCACAAATATGTCAGCCTCATGTCGGTAGATTTACTGGCACGTAAAAGAACTCCTGTGGGACTAAATTCCGGCACCTCAGCGTCTCCGAAAACCGTAAAGAGTAGCTAGGGTGACATACAGTCAATAATATTAATTATTATTATCATTATCTTGTTTCTTCGAGTATATGTGCGCAGATTTACGCGCTCCATAAGCCTAAAAATATATTTTGAATATGTTAGGAGTCGGAACTTAGACAGCCAAATACAGAATAAGGGCGACATTCTAAAACGACATAATTTCTCACTAGCCCCGAACAAAAGAAAGGAACGTGATACGTTTTGACTGACAAGAGTTTCAGGAAGTCATCAAGAAAGTTTGCTAGCACGTGGGAATGGGAAGGGAAGAAGTAAATTTTTCACGTGTCATGCTTGAAGACTGATGGGCACCGCCTACGGCTGGTGCGGTAATGGATTAGAAAGATGGAGCAAAGTAGATGAAGGAAGTTTAAGACGTCACCAATGAAAGTGACATCGAACTCTAAGACAATCACCTTCTTTCTCAACTATTGAAAATAAATATTCACATTGGAATCTGAAACACCTTCGGCGTCTTCTCACAACGTGTCTTCTTGGTAACAAGTAGTAACGTCAAGTTAATGATCTCAGTACTGATCACTTTTGACGTTCTTGGTGGTCATGGAAAGAATAAAAATACAGTTTCGTCGGACGATACTAATACGTAGTTGCTTTTAAGCGCTAAGAAATATTTAACCAAGCACTGTTCAACTGTGTATTTGGCTGGTTCAGACTGGACACCAGAGAATGAGAAGGCTTCTGCTTAAAAATTACACGTCAACAAGGAAACAAATAGATATCAAAGATATTGTCAAATATCAACTTGTCATCGACGGATACGTTCTGCTCGTAAACAAATAAAATAAATTAAATAATTGGATTCAAAATAGGGTTCTACAACCATTTTGAATCGTACATGGAGAGATTCAAGCTTGCTTGTTTTTCATTTTAATGCTTACATGCCTCATTGAACACTTGTCTGAGCTAATCGTATCTCATGTCAATGTATTTGGATACGATAAATAATTTAACACGTTCACGATGGAGTGTACCACTGATGATACATACACGCCGATCTCAGTGACCGTCAAGTACGCCGATGGTACACGCTTTCATACTGAATTGCATCTCTGTGCCTTCGGCAGATTTCCAGGGCAATTTAGTTCTTATAGTACTGTTGTAGACGGAGTCACGGAGTATAGCGTGACCACCGTGGCGTCGTCCGCCAATAATATGAGATATACAACGACGAGAAGTAAGTCTTAAACCATCAATCATGGTGGGGAATCTTTATAAGCACATAAATATTGCAATCTTACCATTTCTGTTAATGACTACCGAAAGAATGATTGCTCCTAAAGACAACTTGACTGTTATTTGAGGTAGTCCTGACGAAATGGAAAGCAGATCGTTTGTTTAATATGGCAGTATGAAACCAGGCGGGAAAAAAACGAAGGCATTATAAATAATCAGCTTTGTAATGATGTACTGTTCCACAACGTTAGTATGATTAGGTGCAACCCTCGAAGGTTCAGGTTCGATTCCCGTCTCTGCCATCCTCGAAGTGGTTTTCTGCGGTTTGCTACTTCTCCTCCAGGCAAATGACGGGGTGGTACCTAATTTCAGGCCACGGCCGCTTCCTTCCCTCTCCCTTGTCTAGCTCCTCCGATTTTCCTATCCCCACACAAGTCCTCTGTTCAGCATAGCAGGTAAGGGTGCCTAGGTGGGGTACTGGTGCTCCTTCCCAGTTGTGTTCCTGACCCAGAGTTTCACACCCCACGACACTGCACTTGAGGCGATAGAGGTGGGATCGCTCGTTGAGTCCGAGGGAAAAATCAACCCTGGACGGTAAACGGAATAAGAAAGAAGAAAGACTGTTCCATAACAATACAGCAGTCGCAAGGTGAAGGAAAAGTAATACTGAATTCCGTCGCGGACATGTTAGTATCCAGAATTGTAACCTTTATCATAATGTCCTACTCCTTGGTTGGATGGTCAGCGTTGGGGACTTGAGTTCAGAGGGTCCGGGGACGGGGATATTTATCGCGTTTGATTAATTATTTTCGCTCGGAGACTGGGTATTTCTGTTTGTCCCAACACTCTCCTATTCATATTCAGAAAACACACTATAATACCAACCACCACAGAAGCACGCAATAGTGATTATTTCCTTCCACACAGGGTTGGCGTCACGAAAGGCATCCGGCCACAAAACAGGGGCAAATCCTCATGTGCGTCACAGTTCGTACTCGCGACCCCACATGTGTGGGGAAAAAGTGGTAGAAGAAGAACAAGTTAGCTTTAACTTAATGTAATTTTGCAGTTTATCTCATTTTAAATTATTATACAGTCCATATAAATTACGAAATACTATATTCAATCGAAAATAAGTTTACATTGTGTCGTTCTCTAGACAAATTTTCTACGAACATCCGCGGTACTGCTTGTAACATTGAATGAAACCCCAAGAAATTTAGCTCCTTCAAGAAGCTATATGACACGTAAAAGAGCTTATTTTTCAATCGGTGCTGACGAATAAAAGATCATTTCCCCAAACACTATGTCACCTCGAGCAAAGCAATTCGCAGTCGTTAAACAAATATTTGTTGAGATCACTCACATGGAGAAAGACTTTTATATGTCACAGCCCTGTCGCATCAAGTGACGGGCTCCCTGAAACATAGAACACGCACTGCAATTTTGAACGTTAAAAAAGCGAATTGCGGAATTCACAGGTAGATATATTGTATTTTTCATGTTACTACCTGAACAACATATCTGATGAAACCCAAATTCGTGTGATTATTTAAGGTAGTGACTTTTGTTTTAGGGGTAAAACCAACGCGATTAAATGCAAAAGACACAAGTTCAACCCAGCCACTGAAGGTAACAAATGTATTAATTCTTAAGTGAAACAGATAACAGCGCACTGAAAGGACACAAAAACTCCCTGAAGACCTGCATACTTGGAGTTCAGATTAGGTATTAATATACTACTTTGAATTACAGTATAATGTGAACGATGTCAGTGGAACATTCGTTATAGGTCAGTATGAAGTCGAGCATTTACAGAAGATTAAGGTTTCGTAGAAGATTGGAGTGATCCATGGACTCAGCAAGTATGTCCGCTCCAGCGGATTTCACGGATGGAGGGCGATATTTCCCTCCTTAGGAAGTAACAGTGCGTATAAAATCCATAACCTATCCTCAACCTGCAAGAAAGTATGCGTCCCACTGCCTGAAGACTGGAAGGAAGCTCACTACACAGCAGTTATTCTTTCAATTGCCATCATTTAGTTAGGATTTTGAAGAGCCAGTCCCTCACCAGGATTACTTGGTACGATAACTGGAAGAAATACCAAGGAAAGCAGCAGGAATTGTTCTGGATGATTTCCTACAAAGGAGTTGTGTTACGAAAATGTTGCATACTTTGGGGTGGAGTACTTGGGAGTAACGAGAGGAGATGCTCGACTAAGTGGTAAGTTCCCAGCTGTCAGTGGAGAGTTACAAATTGAGCATTCATTCGACTACAGAAGATAACTATTAGCGGAGCGAATATGTCAAAGTGGGAGGAGCGTTCCCTCTCCCTAGCGAAATTCACTGGTCGACTATACAAGGCGCTCTACCCTACAAATTTCATCTTGTTCTATGTCATTATTCCTGTGGTTCAAGTACCAGTGCAGACTATTATTCTAGTCATTATCTGATAGGTGCATGTGGTACTTACATCAAGTACATTATTACTCTTGTGACAGAGTGAATACAAGATATTATTTTGATATTCTAAACAGGCTAAATAAATGATTTTAATTTAGAGACCGGGTCAAAATATCTGTAATCGTTAGTAATACAGTGAGTACGGAGAGCTAATGATCAGTGTGTTATAATTGGCTCGGGCGAAATTATCAGATGTTATAAACTTTACAAAATAAATGTAGTCATATTGGCCAGGAATGAGTACTTGAAGAGGTACGGTCAGTTTGGGAATAGACAAATGATCAAGTGTCACTATATGTAATAACATGGTGCGAGTGGCGATCTTCAGGTATATTCATCGCTACTTGTTTTAGTCCATGTGTACCAGTGAGTGGTCACTACCATTATTGCGTTTATCTTGAAGTCAGATAAACAGTACTTCAAATAACTTGACTCGGATCTGTGTTCACGTGTATATGGGTGCCCCTTGAACCCACGACCTACAGCCGCGAGATCACGCCAATGTGCCAACGGTATTCTTAAGTGGAAGGACAGCGTGTGATTGCAACGGCTTAGAGGTACATCATGGAGCCAGCGCGGAGCCAGATGAATCGAGGACCTTCTATCAGCGAGATAGTGGTCATGGATAACTAAATCCATATGGGTATCGCCAGATGACAGCAGGTTACACACCAAAATGGTAAGTACATTCCCATGATATCTTAGCATGAAATCAGTCAAACGTCGCATTAATATGATAATTTAACTTTATAGATAAACTCAGCAGCATATATTTTGATTTCCTGTATAGTGTGTAGATAGCGAGATGTACGATTCTGAAAGGAGTGCAGTTTTTAATATTTTCTTCATTTTTTTCTCGTCTTCTGGGTGATTGGTGGTTAATCACCAAAGTTATCCCCGGAAATATGCATGAATTAGTGTTTACTGCCATATAAGTTGTTATATGTGTTCAGTGAAGCACTCTTAGATGGGTGGAATTGAATAATTCGGCTGACCTATGCATTTCCATTTTAAATCAGCTCGTTGGATCATCTTAGGTTTCGATTATTAATTGTCAAGGTGTTTCACAAATTAAAATCTTGCATGGTATGCACATCCTCCTTTAGTTTAAGGATGCTAGTAAGTGAAGAATGAAGACGATGACTCGAGGTGCGAGCCAATGATCTAGAAAGATACTCGAGTGTGTGAAATGTCACACTGTAATTCCCTGTCGGTATAAGTCATCCTAAAATATTCTAGAAGGTACTTGAGTTGTGTGGGTGTTAAGTACCGGTACATGTATTCGAAACTGAAAGCGATGGAGTAAATATGTTACGATATGCAGGACATGAGAAATAATAATAGTAATAATATAAGCCAGTAGTATAATTTACTGAGGCACTGAAAGAAAATGAATGATAAGTGAATGATGATCATGGAGAGTAAAATGCCCGGAAAAAGTACGATAGATGAATTAATAATTAATCATTTATTCCAGGTGGCTATGTACATCTACTCAGCTGTTTTTAGTCAGGGCGCGTTTCACTGGGCAAGTAGACTAGAGGGGTTGAGAAAAGGTGGTGATGCTCCAGACCAGCGCCTGTCCCCGAGCATATAGTGCTTCTGACCTGCGCGAATAGTCTCGCGCCTTTAGAACACGATACTTAAATATTCGCTTGCGTAGTAATTTATCCTTTCCATTGTAAGGCTTTGTGTTTAATAAGCTGAAATTATGCACTCCTCCAATTAGTGTATTATAATAAAGTCGTAGTTAGGAAATTTCAGTTATCACCTCAAAATCAAGAAGGCGTGGTTCGATAGCCGACTGATGTCGAAGTCCTTCGATCGATCACAGAACATCTATGTGGAATCGCAGATTTTGGAAGCATTGGAGTGTATTTATTGTCTGGTAAACAGGAGTAATGATGCACCATACTATGCATTTTACGGTTTGTACTTTGTGTAAATATATGATGATTCATTTTTATGTTAGAGGTTTACCAGCGTTGTAATGTATGCATTGTAAATATTAATAATAACTTTGTTACCACGGAGTGACACGTATATTCAATAGCGTGGTAATGTTCAATATGATATTTATAGGGTCCATGAATGATAGGTGACGGCGGGATTTTCATGACTAGGAAATTTGTTGATGTAATCAGGAATGTAGTGATCCGATACCCTCAAACCCATGACTTAAGAAACGAAAACATTTGAGATACGACCATCTTCATGAAATTTATGTGTTCTTTCACAAAACATAGGATATCCAAATGATACCTATGTACATAAAATCGGAACGACCGTGAGTCAGTATATTGAATATTTTTGCGAAATTCCAGTACAGTTATCCGCTTCAGGTGCAATAATTACCATCTGCATAATTTTTAGCTTTGGTGTCTGTCTGTCTGTCTGTCTGTCTGTCTGTCTGTCTGTCTGTCTGTCTGTCTGTCTGTCTGTCTGTCTGTCTGTCTTAGTTATAACTTCAAAACTACTGGATATATTTCTACCAAACTTGATATTTTGAATGCACCTGTCCTTGGGTAGGTTTCAAGGCCGATATTATTTCTGAATATCTCAATTTACTGAGGGTGTAACCGAAACCGAAACTATGCTTTAGCACTCCGTCAAAATAAACACATCTAAAATTAATGGAAATCGACCATCCTTGGTGTAAATCTATTTCTAAAACTTTTCTTTCAAGTGCATCATTTCGATAGGAGAATTAATAAGGGAGATATCATGAACGGTCGGTTTTGCAGACTAAATCCAGCGGAAATAACCCGAAAGGTGTTGTACGTGGAGCTGACTCCTTATATAGCTATATAAATAAAATCGTAACGACCGTGTGCCTGTAAATGACTATATTGGCGAAATTTTCGAACAGCTATCCGTTTAAGGAGTAATATTCGTTGTAAGCTCATGGCAGCCAGGGCTCTTTTTTTCGTACACGATGTGAGTCCTAGCTTCGGCCAGGATCATGGATCTAGGATTTTTAAAAAACTAGTGTGCGGGTGTTATCATTCTCAGAAGATTCTTTTTCTTCATTCTTTTAATTGTCATGGAAATCGTTTGTTATTTGGTGTGAATTAAATATCTTCTAATAAGCCACATCTATTGAATATGGTAACACGTGTTAACATATTACTTCAAGGTCCAGCTGAAACTGTAAAGGAGACAACTACTTCTCTTGGTCGTTCGTGTGTTTTGTGTCACGACTAGAAATTACGTCCATTTTCCGAACACTTAAAGTTTGTTATTCTCAATCAGAATTAATGTGTGGAATCGGATTCTTTCTGTAATTTAATTTAAGTCCAAAAAAGGTCTTGGGTTATATTAATTGTTACTTAAAAAACTTAAGCCTCTGTAATTGAACTGGTAACATTCTTATTATTATTATCATTCGGCAAGCACCTTTGCAAAAGTGTGTATTACCTAAACAAAATATGTAAATGCGGTATAATAACCATGTAAGTTTCCTCAAGCGTTTTAAAATTTTATTTTCACCAATTCTTTATTTCAACCTTCCGTTCCTCTTTTAAGTTTAGTTTAAATAGTATTTTTTTGAGTTTTTGGTATACTAGATTCTCTTATGTTCTTCCCATGTAAGTTCGCATTGTTGTGTTTTGGTTTCAGGAATGGTCGTTAGCACCCCCTCTAGCGTGTGTACGTTACTATGGAAAGGATGGTATTGATGACGATTGTTGATTAGCCTGGTATATATTTGCCGGGCTGAGTGGCTCAGATGGTTGAGGAGCTGGCCTTCTGACCCCAACTTGGCAGGTTCGATCCTGGCTCAGTCCGGTGGTATTTGAAGGTGCTCAAATACGTCAGCCTCGTGTCGGTAGATTTACTGGCAGGTAAAAGAACTCCCGCGTGACTAAATTCCAGCACCTTGGCGTCTCCGAAGACCTTAAAATAGTACTTAGTGGGACGTAAAGCAAATAACATTATATTATTATGTACCGTACCAGGTTATTCATAGATTCATGGGTAATTTGTGACACCATGAACTGCTTAAGGTCACGCCTCTCAAGCACATATGGATATTTAATCCATCACAACAATTTTCGATGTGTTCATTTTCCTATGCTTTATGTAGACTGAGATCGTGGTAGCGTCCAATATTGTAGTGCTTTCAGCTGATCCATGTTGACTTTCAATGTCTCTGATACCGATACATGCATTTCAGCTTCAGATGTACGAGTTTGATTCTGCTGGAACGTGTTCTTCCTGATTTGTTGAATTATGTTTCATTACGGGTACTGATTACAATTTCACCAGTTAATAACTCTAAGCACCGAAACGTAACTAAACGGCATGATATTCTAACATTTTACTGATGTTACTTCACTCGGAGCTCACTTGTTGACTTGCTCCAGTCACTGCTCGGACTGAACTATCACTCGGTAATTCCGCAGCATTGTAAGACTAATTCCACAGTTGCCCGAGAATGGATTGCTATTAACACTACAAATATGCGGTACTAACTGAAGATAGTAATACATAGTTTAAGAGGTCCAGCGTCAAAGAAGCCTGTCTTCCAAACCCAGTAAACAGTAATACGACGTTTCTTGATGCTACCGGCAAAAGAAACTGTTGCACAGATTACAAAATTTGCCATGATAGTACCAAATGTACAGAGGGCGTAATGAGCCAATCATACATTCCCTCTAAGCTGCTATATAAATATTTACTGTTGAAATGGCCTTACTATGAGCATAAACCGATCTCCCCGTATTTTTTGATATACGATGAAGAATTACAAACTAGACACGTCGAATGTAGATTGGTTAATACGGTATATGAGAGGGGCACTTGTCCCACTAAAGTTTCTGTTTACAACCAGGGCACGCGTAGGTTTTAATACTGAAACTGACATGAGAAGTTATCTGAGCGAACATTGTCTAACTAAAAGTGGCTGGAAGACTCCGTATTTAGTGAAGTGCGGTAATTAAGTTCATTAAAAGTTTGTTTGGAATGTAATGTAGGAACGAGAAGCAAGCTATTTTCATTATTGACTCGATTCAATGATGTAGGTGATGATACAAAAAAGAACAAGAGTAGGAAAGAAGAGGAAGTTTTAGTAGTATCGGGAATTGTATAACTGAATGAATAAAACTCCTATTGAATCAATTTCCGTTTGACTTCCTCCACTACACGCGAACTCTTTCACTGGCTGTCTGGTCCACATCACTTTACATTTTCTCTCCTAGTACAGTACTCGAGGATTGTGGTGGTAGTTGTTGTTTTTAAGAGGCAAATTATCGGACTCTCCTGACACATGAAAGAAAAGAAAATGAAGAAGTGACGTACACTCTTCGCTAGTTTAAATGCACTGAAATTGAAATTGGCTTGACGACAAATGCTACTTCAACCCAACATTGCGTGCTTTAGATACATTCATAAAATAGTGCTCACATATCTAACAAGCCTCGTAATTACTTGCCAAAATCCTATCAAACTCTCATCTTGATATTTAGCTGGTAAATTTGGTTTTCAGTACATAAGGGGCATTTAAATGAAAACCGAACACCCACTACAACATGACCATCGAATGGTTTCATTCTAAATTATCTACCAAAAGTGTTAACACATTTATCCTACTGAGAGACGAGACGATCAACTGCAGTTTTGTAGAGAGATATAGGTGACTGACATACCCACAACCGACGTCCACGAATGTCAATCTTCCTCTGCAATTCGTCTGTTTTCCGGATAAGGCCATCAATCCGCCCTATCACTTCAGGAGTACTGGCTCGATTGGCCTGTCCTGGGCGTGTATCGTCTTGCAGTGATGTGTGCCTTTCTCGAAATCTCCTATGCCACTCGTCCACATTCGCCATGGACATGGAATGTTCGCCACACACAGCAGACATACGACGATGAGTTTCGCATACCCCAGCACCCACAGCCATCACAAAACGAACCACACTTCTCTGCCAACGGCCGACTTAATGCGTCGCTCTAGCTAGTTTCTTACCGGCCTTGACATTGGGTCCACGCAATGTAATCGGAGTAACTTCATAACTCGACACGTGGCTCTGGCGACCTAAGTTTGTGCGGTTGAAATACCCACTCTACTATGGAAAAGATAATGACTTTGAATGCCGATTTAACCTAATTTAGAGGTATGGAGAATGTTACATAGGTTAATGCTGTTAAAAGTATTAATCCTAAAGGTTACTTTTGTTGATATTTGTCAAAATAATTCGTGAATTGAAACAGCGGAGAGATGGAGTAGTCTAGCTGACGTTCTGATATTGACTGTGATTGCCGATTTATCTTGACTTAGGGACAGAAGGAGTATGTAACATTGCCTAAATACTGTGAACATGATTAATGCTAAAGGCTACTTTCAATGATATTTGCCAAAATAACGCCGTGAAATGAAACTGCGGAGAGATGAAGTAGTCCAACTGCCGTTCCTTAACTGTGAGGAATAATAGTTATCATTCTTATTATTCATAGCATTTAGATACATAGCAGAACATACCACAACACGTCTGTCTTTCGATGTTAATCTTAAGATTAAGAATCATTAATAAATTAGAGTTTTAAAATTCTTCAATTCTGCTATCAGGAAGGGGGCTGGACAAAACATAAATGTCTTCATTTTTTTCTACTCGGTGTATGGATAACATAAATATTTTGACTCAAACATGTTTAAATTTAAATTTCAATATATATAGTTTCAGATTATATTTCAGTCATGCCTTTCACTAGAACTGTACATACCGGGGTTGTTGGCCGTGCGGTTATGGACACGCAGCTGTGAGCTTGCATCAGAGAGATAGTGGGTTCGGACCCCACCGTCGGCAGCCCTGAAAATGGTTTTCCGTGACTTCCTATTTTCACACCAGGCTGTACCTTAATTAAGGCCACGGCTGATTCCTTTCCACTCCTATTCTACCATCGCCATAAGACGTATCTGTGTCGGTGAGACGTAAAACAAATAGCAAAAAAGAAGAAGAATTTTGAAATACAAATTCAGCGAGAGAAAATTATTTTCAGTAAATACATTGTAAACTATTCATTGCACAGATAACACTTTATACATTGGCCTTACTGTCATAACAGTAATGGTTTCTACTTGTCAGTGGTAAAATGTTAAAGTTCAGGTTATCTTGAAAAAAATGTGTTGTGTTGCTGTCATGTGGCAAAAATGACTCCGCCTAAAGAATTATTCAATGAAAAAAAATCAGGAGTAATAAATACCCGATTAGCATGATTAGCTACCACACCCGGAGGCCCGTGTTCGATTCCTGACTCTGCCATGAAATTTGAAAAGTGGTACGAAGGCTGGAATGGGATCCCCTCAGCCTCGGGAGGTCAACTGAATAGCAAGGAGGGGGGGAGGGATCAATTCCCACCTCAGCCATCTTCGAAGTGGTTTTCCATAGTTTCCCACTTCTCCTCCGGGCAAATGTGGGGGTGGCACTTAACTTAACGCCACAGCCGTTCCTTCCCTCTTCCTTGTCTATCCCTTCCTATCTTCCCATCCCCAACACAAGGCCCCTGTTCAGCATAGCAGGTGCGGCCGCCTGGGCGAGGTGCTGGTCATCCTTCGCAGTTGTATACCCCGGCCCGAAGTCTCACGCACCAGGACACCACCCTTGAGGTGTTAGAGGTGGCATGCCTCGTTGAGTCCGAGAGAGAAAACAACCCTGGAGGGATAAACAGATTAAGAAATAGAAACAGAAAACTACGATGAAAGTGCTAACTGCTTTAAGCCACTCCTTAGTTTTGCCCTAATCTACAGAGAATTCGTGAAATTTTTGTGTCCCTTTGCTACTTTTTCCTGCTTGAAATGCATAAAGGAACTCAGCAGTACATATTCGGATATTTCCAAACACAGTTAAAGAAAATCATATCACTGCACAATTAAGAAAACGAATTAGCGCATAAATTAAAATTCTTGTTTAGGACGAAGTTACGGCGAGAAATCACTTTGAGCCACTCATTACGTTTTTTCTTGTTTGCAGAAAATTACTGTTCGAAGTACAAAAAGGCGCACAATAATATCACATAATCCAAGATTTGTGAACACAATTTAAAAAATCAAAACATCACACTACACAATAGAAAATAAACTGATGAGCGCATAACTGTCAGCTCTCAATATCAAGCCAACAAGCACCTCATTGCGAACACATTGACAACATTTACGACGACAAAACAATATTAATAAAGCTGAAAATGGGGTAATTTGCGGAATATAGCTTCCTGTCAGTGACTTAGGATGCCAGCGCTCCAGCCGCATTATGGTGGTACTTTCCAATTACAGCTTTATGCTGGGCTCCCCAAGCGATTATCAAGGCCGGCATAAGGAGCGCATCGAGGGATCCAGTCGGCCGTGCTCTGCTCTTCTTTGTTTGCCTCTATTTCTACAGCTGGACGAACACATTGGACCAGTGCGCGCACCTACGAAAACATAATCCAACAATTCCGTGCACCTATGAGTTGTCTCTATGCAGTTCTCCTACCACAGCGATGGCAGTATTGATACGCAAAAGGAGTGTTTCGCCTTTCGCGCGAAATATGTGTTGTGGCGGTTGTTCGTTTTTCATTTGATTGTCCCTAATAGTATTATTTTGTTGAAAGGATTTTAAAAATGTTTAACAAAATCATACTCCAGATTCTACGAGATATCCTTCAGGATATATTTCTTCGTAATTATTTATTTTTATGTAAAGATTTTGTGTTTTGTTGAATTACTATTTCTTTAAAGTATGCACCTGGCGAGCCGAACATGTCCTCGGACACTCCCGGCACTAAAAGTCATACGCCATTTCATTTCATTTCATTTCTTTAAAGTAGAATTACTTGTGTCTTTGAACATGTTGTATTTATACATTAATTACACTGCTATGCTCTAGGTTCATGAAAATGTCTTGAATCCTTTCGGAAACATCATGGAAACTGTGAAAAAGTGAAATTTACGATAAATGTGCGACAGCCATAGGACGAAGTTTCTCATACAACTTAGCAAACATGGACATTTATAGGCATACTCTCTCTTGAAGCCAAGAAGACTTTTTAACATATCTGCAGCCTCATGCAAGTAGGTTTAATGACACGTAAATGTACTCATGCGGGACAAAGTTCCGGCACATCGGCGTATCCGTAAACCAACAAAATGAAATTAGTGGGACGTGAAAAATTCACGAGTGGGCTTCTGAGGGAGTTCTCTTTAGCCTATAATACAGTACTATGAGATTCATTTCTGAGGGTAAAACTTTACCAGACTTCTACTCGTCTAAGTGTTTTCGTGACTTTTACCAAGATCATATGGTTTCATGTTAATGCTTGTAAAGAAATTAATCGAATCGCTTAGATACACTCAGTAGAGCAGTCACCGAGCATATAAGTAATGTCTAGTGTTGCAGTATCATTATGTATATTCATCAGTTTAAGAAGCAGATAATGTTTAACCCTACAGAGGACGTACTATCTTTGCCGAGTTTCATAACCTTAACGAATAAAAGCTCTTCGTAAAGCGCAGGAGTGGCACAATTTGCATAGAATTTACGTCTTTCATCCAGGAGAGATAAAAGCATACATATGAAGTCCAAGTAATCTCAGAATTATGAACCGATCCACCTCATCTGTTCTACACTAAGAAGCGTTGGTTGTCTCAAAATTTGTAGCCACTTCTTGAAAAACTAACGTAAGAAGTATTTGAGGAAACGAATGCGATGCATAAACAAGGCGATACGTATTTCATTATATGCTCTGTTAAACAGTTTTTTCGGGATTGAAAACATTCGGAAAAACTGAGCTTTGGCAACTTTGGTCGCTAACGTCGTCTAAACAACACATTAGAGGACTCTTGAAACAATATACGTCAACATAACACAAAAATAAGTACTGTATTAGCGAGCTTTGTTTTTTCGCCAAACGTTTTTAAGAATAAAACCATCAATTTTCATTGTAATGTAATATTGAAATGTAATATTCTCGATATGTTGAAACACACTATAACACTTAGATTACTATTATGTATCTGTAAAACATTTTTTAAAGTAAGTGTTATACAGTATTATAATGTTACATGGAAACGTATTTCAGTTTGTACGAACATCAAATATTAGAAAAACTGACTCAATGCGGTCATTTTTTATTTCTAAAACAACGTTAAATTGGTCATAATTGTTACAGTCACAATTTTGTTGATAATGCAGGTTATCTTGATAGCTTTCTTGGAAACGAGAAATTCTATCTTGAGAGTTGTATCGACCAATTCACGTGAGATGAACGTTTACACAGATTTTACTGAATTATTTTTTTTAAGTTAGACTCGGTTTCTAACGATTTAAAGATAAGAGGTATAGAAGTAAATGAGGCCACAACACTAGTTGCAAATCGAGGATTGTGGCGACGTTTAGTAAATTCACAGAGGCTTTCAGACTGAACGCTCAAAAGCATAACAGTCTATAATGGTAATGTATGTATGGATGTGTGTAGTATGGAAGAACCCGCAGCTCAGGCCGGAGCGGGTGCAAACTCATACCGATAAGTTGGCTTGTACTGCGAAGTTCTTTCTCAATTTGACTCCATATTGTAATCACTGAAATAACATTCATGTGATATTTAAATTTTGCTTCCACCTCCCCTTATGGGTGCTTATATTTTTTTCAGCAAGGGTAATATCCTAAATTAACTTACTTTTAAAAATACAGGAATATTAAAAAGGGAATAACTGACAATCATTTTCACATCTATTATATTAGGTAATGCATTGGTCCCGTGAACTGATGAATAGGTGAAAGTACAATTTTCAGTACGCCAGCCAAAGGTACATTAGAATTCTACACAAATAATTTATTTTAGCTGTGGGGTTTGGGAGTACGAAACGTTGACCATGTAGTGTAAACTGGCTGCTTCATGCCGTAATGCATGCAAGAATTCAATCCAATCACTCAGCTCATCCAGACATGCAGTCATTCACTTATTGATTCATACATTCATTCATCCAGTCATTCAGTTAATGCATAATGTCTCTGAATTATGAACCGATCCACCTCATTTGTTCTACACTAAGATACGTTGGTTGTCTCTAAACTTATAACCGCTTCTTGGAAAACTAACGTAAGAAGTATTCGAAGAAATGAATGCGATGCTTAAACAAGGCGATAATTATTTTATTATACGCTCTATTAAACAGTTTCTTTCTAGATTTATAACATTCCGAAAAACTGAGCTTTGGCAACTTCGGTCACTAACGTCGTCTTAGAAACACATTAGAGGACTCTTAAAACAATATACGTCCACATAAGACAACAATAAATACTGTGCTAGCGAACATTGTTTTTAAGAATAAAACCATCAATTTTCAGTGTCAACTTAAATATAAAATGTAAGATTAGCAATCTGTCGATATACACTATAACACTTATGTACTTGTATAACATGGTCGAATCAACTCATAAGATAGAAGCTGCTCGATTTCAAGAAAATGATCAAGATATTCTTTATTATAAAAATGTGTGATTGTCACAATTATGAAGAATTTAACGCAGTTTAAATAAAATATGACTACATTGAGTCAGTGTTGAAATATGTTCTATGCAACATTATAATACCAGGTGGTTCTCGAACGCCGTTCTTTCTACTTGTAAATGCCCCGCATGCACAAATGATGAGTGGGATGTCTACCAACTGATTTTCACAAGGGAACTACTGCCAGCGGGCAGGTTACGTCAGAATATAAAAAGATAAGAAACGCAGTGTCGCTCGCAGCATGTTACTCAGCGCTGCCGGTCTAATGCACCCATTGCATTAGTAAACATCGTTTTCGACCGCATAGTTCTAGGCTGGTGAATGGTACAGCCGCACTATAATTGCTGTCTGTATATCAGCGATGGCTAGTGTGTTTAGCAGCGACGAATACACAAACATTATTTTAATCTGGACAATCTGGTCGGAATGCAACAGAAGCTCCAAACAGACGTATGCCTTCTACACACGTACTTCACCGAACATTATTAGTTCTTATTTCATACAAGCAACTCTTCCATGGAGTGGAATGTCTACACGTGTATAAATTAATAAGTTATTAGATTTCCTTTTCTGCATCTTTGGCGTGTCTACAGACAGTAGCGGCGATTAGGGGGTGGGGCGAGGAGGGACAGTCATCCCTCCCCCCACTTTGTGGAGTAAACATTACATCTTTATTCCACTTTAGCAGCTGGAATTAGGAATTATTTTTAGAAAACTGTTTTTACAAACCTTGTTATCTTACCTGCTAATTCTTTCGTTTATTTTCTTCAATTATTAACATAATTATTGACGGAAATACGCACAAAATGCTGTTCGAAGCGACTAACCAATTTGTATAGCACTACGGCAAATAGTGGAGACTTTGCATGTGCTGTGAGGAAGGATAGTAGGGGTACTTATTTTTTGCCGAGGTCGTGGCCACTGAGTTATAATTCACCCACTTTCCACGCGCATTCATCAGTCTGGCAGTCTCTTTAGTGTCTGTTAATATCTTAGTTAGTATTCAAATACTAAATGACTTTTAATTGCATAATCATGCCGTACTTCTATTTAATTATACGGGGCGAGGTGGCCGTGGGGTTACGAGCGCGCAGCTCTGAGCTTGCACTCAGGAGATAGTAGTTTCGAATCCCACTGTCAGCAGCCCTGAAGATGGTTTTCCGTGGTTTCCCATTTTTACACCAGGCAAGTGCTGGGGCTGTACCTTTTTTAAGGCCACGGTCGCTTCCTTTCCACGCGTAGCCTTTTCCTGTCTCATTGTCGCCATAAATCTTGTCTATGTCGGTGCGACGTAAAGCCAATTGTAAAAAAGAAATTGTCTTGTAATCGTATTTCAACGGGAGCAAATACCAAAATTCCCAAATGATTTCTTTGTGTTATGTTATTTATTAAGTAAATGCCGCGTAGTATGTTTGTGAGACCTGTTGAAAATTTTATTATAGACCATTGAATCAAAATATCAAAAAACTATTATTACGAATAATCCACGGTGCAGATTAATTTCATTTACATATAAAATAACATAACACAAACGAAATAATTTAGTCCGGTGAAAGTAAAGTTGGTATTCTCGCGCGATGAAATTACAATTACAATTAAATATATACTTTTTCAATTGACTTTACGTCGCACCGACACAGATATACCTTGTAGGAAGGAAGCGGCCGTGGCCTTAATTAAGGTACAGTCTCAGCATTTGTCTGGTATGAAAATGCGAAACCACGGAAAACCATCTTCAGGGCTGTCGACAGTGAGATTCGAAACCACTATCTCCCGAGTGCAAGCTCACAGCTGCGCGCCCGTAACTCCACGGCCAGTTCGCCAGGTATAATTACACAGATGTATGGCATGATTATGCAATTAAAAATAATTAAGTATTTTAATACATACTAAGAAACTAACAGACAATAAAGAGACTGCCAGACTGACGAATGCGTGCGGCAAGCAGGTGAATTATAACTCAGTGGCAACGACCTCGGCAAAAAGATATCTACCCCTACTATCCTTCTTCACAACACAAGCAAAGTCTCCACTACTTGCCGTAGCGCTATACAATGAAGGAAATATTTAGCATATAAGACAACAAGGCTTGTACGAATAGCTTTTTTTAAAATAATTCCTAGTTCCAGCTGACTAGAGTGGAATAAAATGTAATATTTACTCTACAAAGTGCGGGTGGGAGCGACTTCTCTCCTCACCCCAGCCCCTAACCGCCGCTACTGCTTGTAGACACGCCAAAGATGCAGTAAATGAAATATAATAACTTATTAATTTATACACGTTTAGACATTCAACTCGATAAAAGAGTTGATTGTATGGAACAAAAACTAATACTGTTCGGCGAAATATGTGTGTAGAAGACGTACGTCTGTTTGGAGCTTCTGTTGCACTCCGACCAGGTTATCGAGCTTAAAATAATGTCTGTGTATTCACCGCTGCTTATCACACTAGCCATTACCGATATGCAGACAGCAAATATAGTGCGGCTGTACCATACACCAGCCTAGAACTATGCGGTCGAAAACGATGTTTACTAATGCAAGTGGTGCATTATACCGGTAGCACTGGGTAACATGCTGCGAGCGATACTCCGTTTCTTATCTCTTCATGTTCTGACGTAACCTTCCCGCTGGCAGTAGTTCCCCTGTGAAAATCAGGTCGTAGATATCCCGTTCATCATTTGTGCATGCGGGGCATTTATAAGTAGAAAGTACGGCTTTCGAGAGCCACCTGGTATATCCCTTATATTAGCTAAGGGGAAATCTGTTCAGACTCGTGACCACAATAAACACCTTCAATAATTAATTAATAATGGTAAGATGCATGTTGTCCTGGACTATATAACACTGTTCATGTCTAGGAAAAAAATTAAGAACTAAACTTCAGAGATTGGGTGTAAATAGTGATCAGGTGTAATTGTAATAATAAAGTAGTAGTAGATAAATTAATTAAAACAAGAAATGACCGAGCGTGTTGGTCGTGCAGTTAGGGGCGCGCAGATGTGAGTGTGCATGCGGGAGACATTGGGTTCGAAACCCACAGTCAGCAAACCGGAAAATGGCTTTAATGGTTTCTCATTTTTACACCAGGAAAATGCTAGACTTTACCTTAATTAAGGCCACGGCCACTTCCTTCCCACTCCTTGCCTTTTCGTATCCCATCGTCGCCATAAATTATATCTGTGTCGGTGCGACGTAAAGCAACTTGCAAGACACAAAACAAAACAAGAAAAGCATGCATGTATCAAAATAATTTGGATTGCAATAAATGATTACTCTCTCCTCAGTTACAGGTGATCCGGAACTAGGGGATGGGAATATCTTATTCTATTCTACCATTAATATTTAATACATTTTTCAAGATCACGAATGGATCGTCTTTCCAATGAGATCAAACCTTAACATCAGCCCATAAAGTTACATTCTTATATCTCTTTCACATAAACAGACAGTGTAAACGCAATTATGAATACTAAAACTTGTGATCAGGTGTGTGTTAAATTTGAACTCTCGAGAAAACTGTTCCTGCAGAACTGGAAATAAGACTGGCATAGTTTAACATCATGTTTGTAGCAAAATAATGCTTTAATAAGCAGTTTATTTCCTATATTCAAAGTTTCTAATAGTTCCTTTATACTCTAAAATTGTTTTACCCTACAATTATGCTAAGTAGTAAAATATTACCCTAGAATGGTAATCTATGAATGAAATCGTAACGACCGTGTGTCTGTACATTGACTATTTTTGCTGAAATTTTCATTCAGTAATCCATTTCAGATGCAATTAAGATCACCTACATTTATTTTTAAGTTTGGTATCTCTTTGTTTGTTTGTTTGTTTGTTTGTTTGTTTGTTTGTTTGTTTGTTTGTTTGTTTGTTTGTTTTCTATAACATGAAACTATCGTATATATTTCTACCAAACTTCATATTATATTCCACCTGTCCTTAGGTATTTTTAAGGACCAATCTTGTTTCTAAATCCCTGAACTGACTGGGGGTGTATACGAAACCGAACTGTGATTTTGCACTCCTACAAAATATATACAACCAAACTTAATGGGAATCTACCTGCCTTTATGGACATTAATTTCTAAACATTTTTTTCTGATATGCATCATTTCGATACGAGGATTAAGAAGGGAGATATCATTTTTCGGTACAAGTCCCGCCTGTCTATCTCAAGAGCGGATGCGTCTAAAGCCTATTTCTTATAACTTGAAAACTACTAGGGACATTTCAATCAAATTTCATATTTAGCATCCTCCTGTCCAAAGGTAGCATTTACGGTCCATAGGTTTTCTAATACCTAGAGTGGACTGTGGGTTTATAGGAAACAGAAACAGTGATTTTACTCTCCCTCAAAATATACCAGACCAACCTGGATGGAAATCAACAAACCTTGATGGAAATCCATTTCTAAAACTTTTTCCTCATGCGCACATTTTCGATAGGATGATTAATAAGGGAGATATCATTAACGGACGGTTTTATAGGCCAAGTCCAGTGGACATAGACCAAACAGCGTACCTGCAGCAGATTCCTTATCTGTATAAATACAATCGTAATGACCGTGTGCCTGTATATTGACTCTTTTGGCGAAATTTCCGTACAGTTTCGCGTCTGTTTGTCTGATTTCTTAAAACTTGAAAACTACCGGATGTATTTCTACCACACTTTATAATTAGAATCCACCTGTCCTAGGTAGGTTTTAAGGCCAATATTATTTCTAAAAGGCGTTGAAGTCTAAGCGGTCTGACACCGTGATCAGTTGGTTCCATTCCCGTTGGTCGAAAAAGTTTTCACCATCAGAATGTTGGCCGGTAGGATAGGGGAGCTGATGGCATATAATTTATAATCACATAAAGCCTGGATTAAATTCCAAACTTCTTCGCAGTGCTCATATGGAGTGAGAGTACATGACGCTGTTGATGATGACTGGTCCGTATAATGGAGATGTTAAGCCTTGAGCAGACCCCTTGGTGCAATATGACAGTAGTAGTCTATGTGCCGGCATCGGATTTAATCCCCTCCCTTCCTACTATCATATATCACGTCATTCATATCATCTCATAAAACCTCTGATGAGGTTGACGTCAGGAAGGGCATCCGGTCATAAAAAATAGCTACGACAGATTCATCTCACCTCATACCCGACCCCATAGAGAAACGGGACAAGGGGTGGACAAACAAAAAATACAAACAACACCGATATTTACTGAGGTTTATCCGAACTCCCACAGAATATGCACGTCCATAATTAATGGAAATATACCATCATTATTGAAAATTAATTTCTAAAACTTTTTCTCATGTGCATCATTTCGATAGGGGGATTAACAAGTGAGATAGCATTGACGGACAGTTTTTCAGCACAAGTCCAAACGGTCTTAACTCAAGCGGATGCGTGCAAAGCCTATTTCTTACTACTTGAAAACTACTGAAGATATTTCAACCGAAATTTGTATTTAGCATCCACCTGTCCGAAGGTAGATTTTAAGGTCCATACCATTTCAAATTTCCGGGAACGGACTGGAGCTTTATAGGGAGCTTAAACAGTAATTTTACTCTCCCACAATATATACAAGACCAATCTGACTGGAAATCGACCAACCTTGATAAAAATTCATCTCTAAACATTTTTTCTCATGTACATTTTTTCGACAGGAGATTAATAAGGGAGATATCATGAACGGTTGGTTTTGCAGGCTACATCCAGCGGACATAGTCCCAAAGGTGTTGTACGTGGAGAAGATTCGTTATCTATCAATATAAATAAAATCGTAACGACCGCCCGTCTTTGCATTGTCTATTTAGGTGAAATTTTCGTACAGCTATCAGTTTAAGGGGTAACAATGACCATCTGAAAATTTTTTACCCTTAGTTTCCTGAATGTCCTCACTTTTACCCCTCCCCCAAAATCAAGATTGCTGCACAACCTGTCAGATGAGCTAGAATTCTGTAATATGGCAAACTTATACGTTTCAGCCTGTAACCGACGAAAAAGTTCCAAGATTTTAATTTTTTTTCACTTTATATACCCGAAGAATATCGAAATACGGAGGCAATTTTAATGACGGTGCAGAGCTTCGTTTCGAGGTATTATGTGGCTAAACGGTAAATGCTATCACGGAAAGGATGGCGCAATCTCGATAAAATTTTGTGTGATCTATAGTTTTGTTCCTATGACTTTTTATCGTATCTCTATCCTTTAAACGTTAGATTTTCTCTATTTCTGAATTATAGGTAAATTTTGCATTTTTTACACGCATAATTCATACTTTGAATCACTTTCAGGAAAGATAGAATCATCAAATTCTAAATGAGCCTTGGCCCACCCGGTAGCCTTATGTGTGCCAAATGCTATGTTTGTAGCTCTCAGATATTTTTTCCGAAAAGCAATGCACTGTGAGACAAATTTTACCCTATTAAACGTTTCTAACTCAATTCAACCGATGAATTGCCGTTCTATACGGCATCTTATTGTAAAATTCGTTTGCCGATATGGCGTAACGTTTAGCAGCAATTAGTCTGTTAATGAAGGTCTGAAATATTTTAGAGATGCATATACTTTTGTGGCGATCGAGAAAGGGTGTGTCTGCTATTGTAATCAGTACTTACCACATCGACTTTGACTGGCAGTAGGAACGGGGTCCTCCTACTTCTGTGTAACTATCAACAGTTAGGAGGGCCTACCACTCTAATGAATAATTCCTTTCTCGTTTAGGTTTGCAGAAGGCAAGGGATGCAGTTTTGTTCAATACTCCCCTACGCGATTGTGTTTGGCTGTAGGCAAGGGTGATCGCCATTATCAACCTATTTACCAATCTAAAATATGACTGGCGTTAGGCATAGTGGCCTGCTATTTTAATGGAAACTCACAACTCGGTGTAACTGGCAGTAAGCTGGCTAGCAGTAGCGAAAGAGGCCTGTCATTTTAGTGATAACAGCACAACTCAATGTTGAATGGAAGTAGGGAGGTTGCCCGCAGTTATAATAAAAACTCCTCAACTGTAATCTGTCTGTAAGTAGGAAAGGGAGCCTGCCATTTTAGCAAAAATTTCCAAATCGATTGTGGCTGCGCATTAGGCAATGGTGCCTGCCATTACAATGTAAACTTCCCAATTCGATTGCGAATAGCGGTATGAAGGTGACCCTGTCGTTATCATCACAACTCCGCCACTCACTCTTTAGACTGGAAATATCGAATGGGGACCGCCCCATGCTGTTTCTCAGATAACGCTCAGAGACATGCTATTAAAAAAAACTTATTCACTGCATGTACTGTAATTTACTTCGATATCCGTATACAATAAAGAATGCCGTAGCGAAGCATGGGTACATTTGCTAGTTAGCCTAAAAGTGGCAGCACTAACCCAGGCACTTAAAATGCAGAGAACACAAATATACTGAGTATTGAATTATGGTTATTTGCTGATATCTCTCCCTGTAAAGTAAACACATCAAAGCAGGCTGCAGGAATTGCCTCAGACTAATGTCAGTAGATGATGTTAATGTATTTACTTCCAACACAATGACAAACTCACTGCACTCAATGAGAAACATTAACGATTTTCTTGTCAGTCATTGCTTTCACTACTTGAAAACTTCAACAGTCAGTAGGATTAGGTTCAGTCTTATGCCAACAGATGGCGTTACTGTTTTAACGATGGCAATCTAACCTCGTTAAATGAGAAGAATTTTATCGAGAAAGGACAAGAAATTCCATCTAAACCGAATAATATCTCTACCGTGGAGACACATACCAAAAAAGGGCCCGTGATTAACATTTGTTAAGATGCCATTCCTCAAACTCAGCGGAAAGCGTTCTCTCTCGAGTTTATCGATGGAGATAATATTATGATTTCATACGCCTGAACGACCACAACAAGTATCATTCACTTCACTGAAAGTACTTTTTCTTTCTTTCTTTCTTTATTTATTTATTCTTTCTCCAGATCTACATAATATGTATATGATCCATTTATGTGGAGAAAAAATAACAAATCTTACCTAAACCAGCTCACAAGGAAAAGAAAAATACTGTCACCTGGTAATCAAACAGATACAAAAAAAAAATCAACCATTATTGATAGTCTGTTGTCCGTGGCAGAAAAGTAGTCTGAGTATAATAATCAGAAATTAAAACAATAACGCATTGCTGCATATAGATATTAAACAAAAACATATTGCTATGTAGAGTGCGAACTAAACCCATGATACATTGCTGTGGAAAGTGTCTACACAATGACATATTGCTATGTAGGATACAATAGTGTAAGCAGACGGTGTCTGTTCATTAAACACGCGGCATGTCTCTTCCGGCCTGGTACATTACTCAGCACAATCTTTTCTGAACACTGACCTTCCTGTATTTTTACTACGTTGCAATCCCTGCTATCTTGTAACCTCCATTGCCGTGTCCTTGAACACTCATTCTCCTCCCGTTACATTGTTACCTCCACTAACGTGTCGCTGTGCACTTTTTCTCCTTACGTTTCATTACTATTGTCCGATCTTGAATTCCACTGCCTCTCTACGCTTGTTTTCTTTTATCCATACACACTTCACCTCTTACTAATTTAATACTTGATCACTCTTATTTCAACTGCAAATAACACACATCCTCCACTGTTCCCTTTAGCTTCAACAATTTACTTGCTACTACTGCTTGTTTTTTTACTTCTTGTTATTACACCTACGTCCAGGTTACTCGTCTTCTCCCACATTTCTTTCAGGCTCAAGCTCCTCCCTTTTACCAAGCCACCTCGTGCTTCTGACTTCTCCCTTTCACTCCGTTTATGTGCACTCGTGACGTCTTGTGGTTCCTCCCCCCCATTCACTCCGTGTTTCTTCCTTTCGTCTCTGGCACCGAACTCCGACCTCAGCTCCTCAATCCTCGCCTTGGACTCCCTCCTCATCTCTTCAACGATAACCTGCATGGCCTCCTCTACTGTGAAGTCTCCTTCTCGTTGCGAGCTCTTTTCTAATGCTCTATTTTCCTTGATTTTTCCTTTGTTTCCATGCCCGTCTTCATGAACTATACTATCTGTAGTTCGCATTTCCTCCATCCTCTTCCCCATTACCACTTCCTTCTCTTTCTGCTCCATTTCACGTAATTTCGTTACTGTCCAATATTTGGTCCATTGACCATTGGTTACCACTAATAATTGACCGTTGATGTAGGCTCTTAACCCTTGCAATCGAGCCCGGACCAAATGTCTTTTCAGGGTGTTTATATTCTTGATCCCATCTCTTCCCATATCTCTTTTAATCCGAATTGTTGCTCCCTGTATATTATCCGCTCCTCTTAACACTATTTCCGCCATCAGGGTGGAAAACAACTTCACTTTTATCGGTCTGTTGCCCCGTGCTTTACCTACCCTTCCCACATCGTCAATGTCAGCTTCGCTGAAATTGATTTTCATCATTTTTTGGATGACTTCCACCACTTTGTATATAGTCAGCACTTTGTCCTCACCTTTTGCTTCCGGCACCCCATATATGAATAAACATTTATTCCTGCTTTCTTGATTACCATCTTCTACTACTGACTTCAACTTTACCATCTCTTCCTCCATCTTCCTTATCTTCGTCTTGAGTGATGTAATTTCTCTCTCGTTGGTTTCTACTTTGGTCATTGTTTCCTCCGTTTTTACTTGTATCCATCGCCTTATATTTTCAAGTTCTTTCACTTGTTCCTTCATCACATTTTTAATCTGTTCAAACGGACAGACCTCTTCTACAACTTCTTTGACCACTTTTCTTATAACCTCCACGTCTTCCCAGTTCATGTTGCCACTGTGAGTCGGACCGGGATTTGCTTCCACACCCCCTATAATTAACAGTACCATAATCACCGCTGCCACCAGTATTGTCTCACCCATAATTCTCGTTTCCACTTTACCTCCTTCACTCCAGGCTGTTTCCATCTTCCATCTTCCCTGCCATCTTCCAATAACCACCCGATATTGGTCCACACCAATCATCTTCCTCTTCCTTCCCGTCTTTCTTCCCACTCGCCGCACACACTGCGCTCCCGCTCTACCGGCACTGTCAGCTCCGAACGTCTGCTTCCGTCAGCTGTTTAGGTAAAGTACTTTTTCACTAAACAGTTCAAGTATGATGGTCATCATTGCATTATTCTTGTATTCTATATCTAGTGCCAGTTTCAGATCACTGAAAAGTTCACGTTTTTTTCAATATCTCTTAGGAAGGCTACGGAAGTCCATATTTATGTCCATTGAATTCCTGCCGATAGATATACTGTAGCTGTGCATGTCATATGAGATAGTCACTTCGCTGAAAGAGACGTGTTTTTCTTTAAAACAGTTAAAAAGATCGTGAGCTGTTTTTAGTATTTTTCTTGTAAAGAATGATAAACTATAACTGGTACCAATATCAGATGTTGAAATATTCTCGTTTTCTCAATATCGCTGTATATGGCAGATGGATCAGAGATTTAATATATATCTGTTTCCTTAGCATAAATTCTCTGTTTCCTTGAATTTCATTCAGAATGGCTAGGCTGGTTCCCTTTTCAATCCATTTAAACCCTAGAATAAATAGCACCCTTGTGTGGCTAGAATTCGGTTTTGGGTGCAATATACAACCTGTGACAATAAAGTTCGGTGAACGAACTCAGAACGGTCGATCCTGCAACACTGGTGACACAAAACTCTGCACCTGCGTAGCAGCAGGTTTTGATCACCTGCTCCCAAAGTTGTTCAGTTGAATATCGTGTGTGTGCCGCGTAAGACCTCTTTGACACAGAGCGTGTTTAGTGCGTTGGTTCTGAACTGCGAGCAGGAACATGAACGACCAAAAGATCAATGTACAATTTTGTTTTAAACTTGGCAAGGCACCGAAAGAAACGCATGCGATGCTGGTACATGTTTATGAAGATCAAGCACTGTCCTTGAAGTGTGCTTACGAGTGGTTCGCCCGTTTTGTAGGAGGCCGGAAAAGTGTTTCTGACAACCCCCATAGCGGAAGACCGGTGACCGCTCTCAGTGACGAAAACTTTGAGAAGGTGAGAATATTAATGACGAACGATCGGCGATTAACTGTGCGCATTATAGCGGATTAACTGCAGTTTAACCGAGAATCCGTGCGACAAATCATTATCGGGAAGTGAGGGAAGAGGAAAACGTGTTCTCGTCTTGTGCCATATCACTTGACTGACAGGCAGAAGCAGGCATGTTTAGTGGCTTCACAGGATTTTGTCGAAACGGCGGATGCACCAAATTTCTTGAACTGTATTGCCACTGAGGATCAAACCTGGTGTCTCAGGAACGACCTAGAAACGAAGCGGCAAAGCATGGAATGGAGTTCTCCGGGATTCCCTCATCGGAAAAAGGTCAGAGCTGAATAGTCACGCAACAAAACGATGCACATCACCTTTTTCGATAGTCAAGGCATTATCCACGAGGCATTTCTACCCGAGGGAACGACATTGAATGCTTTAAGGTACATTGACATTTTTACCCGTTTCATGAAACGTCTACGCAGGGTAAGACCCCAGTACGCCCAAAAAGGTTCATGGTTTTCTGTCCATGACAACGCTCGCCCACACACAGCCAATATCGTCAAAGAGTTCATGGCAAGAAAGGGCGTGGTGCAACTTGAACATCTCCCATACTCTCCAGATCTCAATCCTCCAGACATCTTCTTTTTTCCACGACTCAAACTCGCTTTGAAAGGAGAGAGATTTGATAATATTCCGGACATTCAACGAAACGAGACGAGGCTTTTGAACATCATCCCAAAGGAAGCCTTCTTGCAAAGTTTCCAGGACATGTATCGCCGATCTCAGCAGTGTATATTTATCGGAGGGGTCTATTTCGAAGGACAGTAAGGTCACTGTCGTGCATTGGTCATCTATGTTTATAGTACAGGGCAATTCACCGAACATTATCATCATAGGTTGTATAATACAGGAGTGTTGTTAGTTTACTCTTGTTCTTCATATTTTCGCCATTCAATTTCTGATATAATTAGTTCCAAGAATAAGCCTGAATGATAGTGTCCTCAAAATAGACGTTCTACTATTGACATAAATAAATATTTCCTAATCATCAATGTCTAGAGGCATGCAACAATTGTTCTCTACTTTCAGCTCCTAGTTTTATTTCACAGATGGAACTATAATGAAGATTGTTTGCCAAGTGTTGAAAGAATTTTCTTCGGCCGCCTTCAGCATTTCATCCCCACTTACGTCGAGATCTAGCTAGATAATTTAGCTCTTGTTCTGTGTATCAGTCTTTGCTAAGCTGAACTAGTGAGCAGCTAGTGTGGTAACGATCCAGAAGTACAGGAAAAGTAGTATGGGCGTAACAGTGCAGCGGTATAGCAGTGCGATAGGGCGATGGCACAGCCGAGTCAAGTTGATGAAACGGAGTGGAAAGTAGGAGTTAATAAAAGAATAGGACTGGCAGAATAGTTGATGGTGGCAGCTATAGTGGCTACTATCATTTTAGTCACTGGAGGTGTCAAGATGAACCCAGGCCCATTGTCACTGGGGGACATTGAGAACACCACGGAAGCTGTGCGCGAAACTTCTCAGGCTGACCAGACCAAAGGAATGTTTGAGGTGCAGACTCAGGAACGCTTAACCGAAGAACTAAAAGAAGTAAAGGAGAACATGAGAGAAGACAGATTAGAAAGAGTGATACCCAATCAGAGGATTAAGGCGATAGGAGAACATGTTCAGGTACTTCAGTGGCGGGATAGCAGAAGAACGGAAGAGGAGAAGAGAAGAAGCGTTATTATTTACGTCCTGGAGGATACTGAAAGAGAGTCCACGATGGAATTGATGAATTCAGTCTTAAAGCTAATGAGAGAGAATTTAGGAATTTTAGCTTTTAAGGATATAGATGATTTGTACATGATTGGAAAAAATAGGGAAAGAAGACCTCTTACAATTAAGTTTGTTTCTTTATTAATGGCAAGCCGAATTTTGAACAGAGAACGGAATTTGAAGTGCAACAAGGTATGGATGAAAAATTCTCCACAAGCAAGGAGTTCTATAATTTCATTTACGACAAGCATGAAAATAGAATCTACAGGAATTTACAAGAGGAAACCGCTTGCATGTGATAGGACATACTGGGTGAAAACGTGGACGGTTTGGGCCATCAATGGAAATGCATGGTGTTGGGGTGAAGACTTGGGGGATTCCAGAGTCTACGTGCAGTGCTGGTGTTGATAACCCTGGACACGCGATTCAACGGCCTACGTCAGATCTTCCAGTGGAGTCAAATAACAGTGTGATGAATGACGGGGCGAGTCGGAAGTCAACTGCGGATCCGCGTGGAACAGCCGAGGATACTTCCAGGCGTAAGTCAGTGAGTCTAAAAGATATTTTTCACAAGAAGGGGATGGGTTCAGGTAGTAGAGTAAAAATCCCAGAAGAACTATCTCAGAAGGGCGTTATTTGCTCTCCTGAGGGGAGAAAATGGAAATGGAAAGAAAGATCTAGGATGATAAGAAGTAAGTCAGCGAGTTTAGTGGAACACAGAGGTACAAAAATAAATAGAGGTAAAGTTAGCATGTGTTAATATTGAAGGAATATGGAACCAAATAAGCAACGAAGGCTTAAAAGATCTACTGGAAGAAATGGACATCCTTGGACTTGTAGAAACTCTGGCTGATTACAAGAAATACCTAAATATAGAAATATGTATTGTATGGGGTCAATATGAATCAAGGAGTTCCAACAGAGGAATAATATCGGGCGGAATTTCGCTGATAATCAAAGCTAATTTAAATGATAGAATACAGCTGTCATAATCTGAGTTTAATGAATTAATCTGGGAAGGAATATTATATAGGGTCAATTGGAGGAATTAAATGTATATAGCTTCTATATATAATCTACCTCTGAGCTCCCCATTTCCGAAGAATAAATGTTTGAGAATTTAGTGGCAGGAATTAGAAGAATGAGAAGTACAGTACGTATGTTCAGGCGAGCATTATAATTTTGGTAGATCATGTTGCTATTTGCTTTACGTCGCCCCGACACAGGTAGGTCTTGTGGCGACGATGGGATGGGAAAGGCCTAGGAATGGGAAGGAAGCGGCCGTGGCCTTAAGGTACAGCCCAAGCATTTGCCTGGTGTGAAAATGGGAAACCACGGACAGCCATCTTCAGGGCTGCCGACAGTGCGATTCGAACCCACTCTCTCCCGGATGCACGCTCACAGCTGCGCGCTCCCAACCGCACGGCCAACTCGACCGGTTTGACAGATCTTAACGCAGGGATAGTGGACAAGAATCCAGTTTACAGCCAACATGAGGACGAGGTACTATTAGCTAATACTAGCGAATGTACCCGTGCTCCGCTACGGTATTCTACATTGTATTCGAATATCGAAGTAAATAGTGTACATGCGGTAAATAAGATTGTTTTAAAATTGCATGTCTCTTAGCGTTATCCGAGAAAGAGCATGGGGAGGTCCCCGTACGTTGTTTCCAATATAAAGTGTTTGTTACGGATTTGTGATATAACTGCAGGCTCACTTGCCTAATGCCATTCACAATCGAGTTGAGAAGTTTACATTATAATTGCAGGCCCCATTGCCTACTACGCCGACAGAATCTATTTGGGGAGTTTGCGTTAAAATGGCAGCCCCTTTTCCTACTTCCAGACAGATTACAGTTGAGGAGTTTATATTATAATGGCAGGCGATTACCCTACTATCACTCGAAATTGAGTTGTGCAGTAATCATTATAATGCCAGGCCCATTTTTCTACTGCCAGCCAGCTTACTGCCAGTCACAATAAGTTGGTGAGTTTCCATCAAAATAGCAGGCCACTATGCCTAATTCCAGTCACATTTTAGATGAGGACATTTCTTTATAATGGCGGGCACCCTTGCCTACTGCCAAACACAATCGGGTAGGGGAGTTTTAAACAAAACTGCATGCTCAGTTGCCTTCTGCAAGTCAAATCGAGAAGTGAACTATTCATTACAATTGTAGGCCTTCCTTACTAATGACAGTTACACAGGAGTTGGAGAAGGAACCCTTTCCTACTGCCAGTCAAAGTCGGTGTGGGGAGTACTGATTACAATATCAGACCCACCCTTTCTCGATCGCTACAAATCGACATCAGTGAATATATATAGATCGACATACGAAAGTATATGCGTGTTTACAATATTGAAGACCTTCATTTACAGATCAGCTGCTACTAAACGTACGTCATATCGACAAAGGATTATACCATAAGACATGCCGGATTTAGTGGACTAAATGGCTGGTCCTATGATATGTCATCTATTCTTGGGTCAGATTGAGTTAGAAACGTGGAACAGGGTCAAGTTTTTGTAAGATTATCTCACATTACTTTTCGGATAATTATGTGACAGCTACATACATAGCATTTGGCTCATATATGGCTACTGAGTGGGCCAATTTTCGTGAAGAGTTTGATGATTCTGTATTTCATATAATTAATTGAAAGTATGAATTGCGCATGTGAAAATTCCAAATTGACTTAACATCGATTAATAGAGAAAAACCAAACGAAAAATGGATACAGATGCGGCAAAAAGTCATAAGACCAAGGTTGTAGATCATTCCAAATTGAACGGAGATTGTGCAATCTGTTATGTGATAGGAATTTCCGAAGGACTGCACCATCATTAAATTTGCCTGCATATTTCGATATTCTTCGGGGATTAAAAGTGAAAAATTTCATGATCTTGGATGTTTTCCGTTCGTTACAGGCTAAAACGTATAATTTTGTCAAATTTCTATTATCATCTTTTTCTTCTGGCAGATTATGCCGCAATGTGGATTTTGGGCGAGGCGGGTAAAAATTAGGACTTTCAGGAAAATAAACCAAAAATTATGCAGATGGTCATTTTTACCCCTTAAACGGAAAGCTGTACGAAAATTTCGCCAAAATAGTCAGTGTAGAGGCACACAGTCGTTACGATTTGATTTGTATAGATAAGGAATCTCCTCCATGTAAAACACCTTTTGGGCTATGTCCGCTGGACTTAAACTGCAAAACTGACCATTCATGATATCTGCCTTGTTAATCCTCCTGACGAAAAAATGCACATGAAAAAAAGGGTTAGAGGTGGAATTCCATGACGTTTGGTCGATTTCCAGTCAGGTTGGTTTTGTTCTGTATATATTGCGGAAGAGTAAAATCACCATTTCGGTTCCCTATAAACCGGCAGTCCATTCCGGAACATGAAATGATATTTACGTTTAAAACCTACCTTTGGACAGGTGGATGCTAAATATAAATTTTGGTTCGAATGTCTTCAGTAGTTTTCAAGTTGAAAGGAATACGCTTTACACGCACCCGCTCATGAGTTAAGTCCGATGGGACTTGTACAGAAAAACGGTCCGTTAATGATATCTCCGTTATTAATCCTCGTATCGAAATGATGCACATGAGAAAAAAGGTTTTGAAATTAATTTCTGCCAAGGTAGGTAGATTTCCATTTTGGTTGTGTATATTTGGTGGAAGTGCAAAATCATTGTTTCTGTTTCGTATAAACCCCCAGTCAGTTCAGGGATTTAGAAACAATATTTGCCCTAAAACCTACCAAGGGCAGGTGTATTCTAAATATGAGTCTTGGTGGAAATACATCCAGTAGTTTGTAGCACTCGCGTACATACGGCGTAATTAAGGAAGAAAATAATACAGTTAAGAAAGTTGAAAGTAACAGAAATTGGATTATAAACGAGGACAGCTTGATAACTACAAATATGTAAATGCCAAGTGAAAGTACTGGAAAATCAAATGCCCCTCAATAAATTATGGTAGTGTGAGTTGTGGATATAATGAAGCGGTAACAGAGGAGAAATTTAGGTCCAGTGATTCTTAGGTAAACAAATAATAAGAAGATGACTAATGGTGTTATTAATTAATCTATTCGAGGGCGGTTATAACATCCAACGATATTCCGCCAATATCCCCCAGATAGGCCGATTGACGCCTCTCTTGCCTTCTACCCAAGGAACAACCACGAATTTAAAAGCATGATGAGGAAAATGGCAATACGTTACTGCCCTGCTGGCATGCAGTCAGGGACGTTGCCATGGTAACCTGTAGGTTCGTTGTCGGTCTGTCGGTCACTCAATGCAGAGCATGATACCAGCGGAAAATTGTAAATTTCTCCGTCATGTGAAGAGTAAGGTAAATTATGAACATAACGAAAGTTGTTTATAATGAAGAGACGTTTCACGTACGGTAAACGAAGTTTACAGAAAATCAATAGTATAAGAGAAAATGGAGGAAAACCCCGTCTATTCAAAGATTTTAAAATAATACCCATATTGAAACCTTTCCCAGTATGAGTATACTCTAAATATGAAGTTTGGTTGAGATCTATCCAGCCGTTTCGAAGTGATGGTGGAAAAACCATTCTGGTTTTCCTATAAACCCCCCGTGTATTCAAATATTTTAAAATGATGTGCATGTCAAAACCTTCCCCGGGATAAGTATACTCTAAATATTAAGTTTGGTTGAGATCTCTCCAGCCGTTTCGACGTGATGGTGGAAAAACCATTCTGGTTTTCCTATAAACCCCCCGTGTATTAAAATATTTAAAAATTATATGCATATCGAAACCTTCCCCGGGATGAGTATACTCTAAATATGAAGTTTGGTTGAGATATATCTAGCCGTTTCGACGTGATGGTTGAACAGACAAACAGACAGACAAACAGACAAACAAACAGCGGACCCCCTACAATTTTATTTATATAGATGAAACCTTCCCCAGTATGAGTATACTCTAAATATGAAGTTTGGTTGAGATCTATCCAGCCGTTTCGAAGTGATGGTGGAAAAACCATTCTGGTTTTCCTATAGACCCCCCGTGTATTCAAATATTTTAAAATGATGTGCATGTCGAAACCTTCCCCGGGATAAGTATACTCTAAATATTAAGTTTGGTTGAGATATCTCCAGCCGTTTCGACGTGATGGCGGAAAAACCATTCTGGTTTTCCTATAAACCCCCCGTGTATTCAAATATTTTAAAATGATATGCATATCGAAACCTTCCCCGGGATGAGTATACTCTAAATATGAAGTTTGGTTGAGATCTATCTGGCCCTTTCGACGTGATGGTGGAACAGACAAACAGACGGACAAACAGACAAACAAACAGCGTACCCCCTACAATTTTATTTATATAGATAAGTAGCCAAGATGAAAATGTAACTAAAATGGAGAAAACTACTAGAATTATGTGCGGTGGAGTAGCTTTATGTGGTGTAGTGGATAGTGATTAGCAGCCACCCTCGGAGACCCGGGTTCGATTCCCGGCTCTGCCACGAAATTTGAAAAGTGGTACGAGGGCTGGAACGGGGTCCACTCAGCCTCGGGAGGTCAAGTGAGTAGAGCTGGGTTCGATTCCCAACTCAGCCATCCTGAAGGTGGTTTTCCGTGGTTTACCACTTCTCCTCCAGGCAAATGACGGGATGGTACCTAATTCAAGGCCACGGCCGCTTCCTTCCCTCTTCCTTGTCTATCCCTTCCGATCTTCCCATCACCCGCAAGGCCCCACAGCAGGTGAGGGCGCCTGGGCGAGGTACTGGTCATCCTCCCCAGCTGTATACCCCTACCCAGAGTCTGAAGCTCCAGGACACTCCCCTTGAGGCGGTAGAGGTGGGATCCCTCGCCGAGTTCGAGGGAAAAGCCGACCCTGGAGGATAACCAGATTATGAAAAAGAAGAGGAAGAAGAAGAAGAAAAAGAGGAGCTTTATATTTTGAATTGATGTTGGTTCGGAGATGAGAGTGGAAAGGTAACCTATAGAGTACGATCTCATTTTATCTTAAAAAAATTGTCTTGTTGTTTCAACTGAAGAATACACGCATTTTTTCTAGGGACTTTAGAAATTGGCGGACTGTAGGAATTCATGAGATCGTACCAATTATTAACAGTTTCAATGAATTCACCCGTGGTTTCAGCAACGGTTGCATCACCTCCTATTTTGAAATGACGTAACCAGCTTTTCCTACGTTCATTCTTTCCGTGCCCCTACAGTTTAAATGACCGACATAGATTTTCTGGCATGCTTTAATTTCGTGGCTGTCATTCTTAACCAGAGCTTCCACAGGTTCCTTCGAGGTAAATTTACCATCAGAAAATTGAAAGCCAATGTCGAGAAACTAGTTTCTAAATAGTTTCAACGCGTGAGGGGTATATGCAAAGAAGTAAACATTTTCTGACGTCTAAGGGTTCAAAAACTATATTTTTGTTTCATTGATTCTGTATGCTTTCCACAAGCCTTGATTAGTTGCGCCCGTGTAACAAACACATGCCATTACTTTTTACCCTGTTTCCGAAAAACGAGAAACCAAATTGTCTAGTGTGTCTTTTGTCATTCTTTTTTATAAATCGGCGTAAATGACTTCCTTCCAATTCTTGAACAGTTCTCTCACCATCACAGCTTGCAATTTTGAACTGGGGTCTATAATTTCATCCTTCAGGAGGTCATATTCAAAAGCACTTTCAACGCGCATTTCGTCAAACTGGAGGACTGAATTGTTCTGGTCTTTATACGAGACAGGTACACCTCGTACTAGGCATGTTTTATTGCAACCCGAGACAAATCAAAAACAAAATAATACTGGCATAAGAAAGCATCTATTCACCACAAGGACTTGTCAGAGTAAGCACCATGAAACTATAAAATCATACGCAGAATATCTTCCAGGATTCCATTTCCGTTCCGCATGTCAAACTTTGAAGCTCAATTTTCCAGCATTGAAAGTCCAGGCAGAAATTAATGCAGATTTTGTCTCATATGAATGTAAGTTTTCTTACCTAGATACCTTAAAGTGAAAGCCGCCTATATGTATTCATTCGTCTAATTAACGCGTTTAATGCTGGCTTGTGAGTATCCTTACTTCATTTTCAGTAAAACTTCCTTTCAAACCGCTCGCCAGTTTTTGTATGGATGCTCTGAACATAATTTTTTAACCTCCTACATTTAATTAACTCTTACGCAAATTACTTATAGGCACGCGGCTTTGATGTAATTTGCCTTCCGCTATCTCTCATTTCAGTTTAACGACATCGTTAGTTTTTCTTTAGCCATCTAACTGTTTTTTCAATATTTCAATTTCTTCAATAAAGGCCATAGTGTTATCACAGACCTGGGTAGGTGGAGTGGCTGGAGAATGTGGTGAACTTGCAATAGTCGTGTTATGTTCTAAATCTTTTAACAATTCGTTACCCATTATCCTATTGCCTCTCTTTTCCTTCCTTCTTAATCTATCATGTGACTCTTGTTCTATGCTGCGCAAAACACCCAAATTTCTATAGTGAGCAGCGTCTTTGTTAAGCACACGTTTGGGAGGAAGCCCTAAATATTCGCCCTTGAGATCACATTCAAAATCGCTATCAGCAAAATGTTCGGAACACACCCGGCACGAATCTGTGTTCCACTTTCCATCACGCCTATATTTTTGGATCCACCTCTCCCTTAGTTCCTCAATTTATTTTGGAAACTGAAATATTTGATACGACTTTTGGAGGGATCTTTCCTGGTTTTCACCCAGCAACCGTACACCTCGTACCAGCATGTTTATCTGCAACCCGAGAAAAATAAAGTCAAACACAAAATAATGCAGACATAAGAAATTAGCTATTCACCACAAGGTCTAGTCATAGAAAGCACCATGCATGCAACCAAAACTGCATCACTTGCACATATTAAAGAAACTCACACACTACTCATATACAGTATTTCAGCACAGACTTTAGCGAGACTGGTGGTCAAGGTTACTAACCTTGGCGATGGGTAACTGGCTGACGTCATAACCGAGCGTAGCCGAAGCCCTCCGAACTCAGAATCCCCTGTTCTGGGCAACCTGTTTTAAACTAAATTTGATTTTCTAATTTGTAGTATTAATGTTTATTGATATGTACTCCATATTGTATTCCTTTCCAATAAGGTTATTTGTTAGTTAGTTTGTTAGTTTCTTTCAACTAAATCAGCATTTGCCTAATTGTCAATATAATGTATATATTAAGTGCATGTGGTTTGAATGGGAACATTCAGTCACTAATTAATTGATTCATTCATTCATGAAACTCTCTCCCAAGTTGGTGGTTACTCGTGACTGGGAGAGCGGACTTTTTTTTTATTCAGTCCATTCATTCATACACTTAATCATTCATTCAGTCGGTCATACAGATTGGAATGTTCTCTCCCTAACGGCTGGAAACAGCAGCACTAGGCTGAGAGCATGCATTCAATTCATTCATTCACTCATTCATCCAATCAATCACTCAGTAATTAATAAATGCTCACTGCCCAATTGATGGCTATCAGTGACTGGATGAGAAGGGTGTTTATTCATTCATGCAAAAACACGATTCAACCATGAAATCATTCATGTAGTCATCAAACTCATTCAGTTCATTCATGAAACCCTCTGCCAAGTTGGTGGTTATCCATGAATGGGTGAGTAAACGGTTTATTCATTCATTCATTCATTCATGCATTCCTGCACCAACACAATCATATGATCATGCATCAACCAAATCATGTAGGAATTCATTCATTCGAATGTATGTTGTAATTGTAGAATTCCGTTAAAGTATATGCAACAATATCTGCAATAAATTCGATTCGATTCTATTATTCCCTGTATAGTTAGCATTTCTCTCTTATCTTGAATTTCATGCAGAATGACTTGTTCTCTTTTCATTCCATTTAAACCTTATCATTCGTCACCATATCTCAAATGATCTCAGTCGGTTTCCAATCCTGATCTCTAATTTCTCCCTAAATCCAAAATTTACATGTTCATTGGTGAGAAGATGTCACTCAATATAAAGCGCCTGCCCAGGCGCTATTCGCCTTCTGATGGTTTTACTACACCTGTTGTCATTGGTGATAAGACTTCCAAGATAAGGGAAACTGACGACTTGTTCCACTATCTTGTCAGTAATCTTGATGTTGGTGTGAATTCGTTCAGGGTGTTGACTCATAATGATTACCGAGGAGTTCTTAAAATTAGTGTTTATCCGTTAATCTGAAAAGTCTGATGAAAATACATTCAGCATCTTAGACAGTTCCTTCTTGTATAATGGTACAGTTGCTAGGTCATCTTCAAATCGAATGCATTGGGTATGGTGGCCATTTTCTTGTCATTCCTTATTTTTGCCTATAATTAATTATGGTTTCTTCACTGAAATATTAAAGATGTAAAGAGAGAGAGAGAGACAGCATCCCTGCCTCACATACTTTCTGATTTTTGCTGTCTGGATATTTCCTCCGATATCTCCCATCGTGGTCTCTCCTTCATTAAGAATTTTGAATGGTTTGTCCCAACTCAAGTTATCGAAAGCCTTTTCAATATCTACAAACGCCACATAGATGGTTCTACTCATCTCCGACCTCCTTTATAAAATTATTCAGGGAAACAAGGTTGCTTTTCCAGTTTCCCATCCCTACCCTAAATCCGAACTGGTATGATCAACTTATAAGTTTGATTTATTATTTATGCTTTTTTATTACTGGTAGTAGTATTTTGGCTGTATGAGAAAGCAACACTACTTCCTGTTTTCGGTATCACAACCGATATTTTTTTATGAAGTCTGGAATTTTACCATCATCAAAGCATTTGCATATAATGGTATATAGAAGTTCTTTCAATTTATCTCTCATATTATTTAGCAGTTCTCCTTGCATGTTATTTTCATGTAATCGTTGAAGTGCTAATTCAAACACACTCCTAGTGATTTTAGGACATTTATCAACTTGCCTTACTTCACGTTCCCGTTCAATACACTTTAGTTCATTCAACATATTTCCTCCATCATGCAGGTATTCTAGCTATACTGTATTAAATAAAATATATTTTTCTGCCCTTATGGTTTAACTTCATACTTTGAGAACACTCCATATCATTCGAACTAACTGCATCGTTTCACAAAAGTACTTATATTTCCCAGCATATTTAAAGCATGCAAAAAGTAATTTCGGCTTCAGTGAATTAATGTTGTAGACAGCAGAGTGACGATATTCTGAACTGAAGTAGACAAGTTAGTCCTCGGCTCAAGGTGCTCAAATTCGCCAGCCTTGTGTCGGTAGTTTTACCGGCATGTGAAGAACTCTTTTTTTTTTTTTGCAAGGGGCTTTACGTCGCTCCGACACAGATAGGTCTTATGGCGACGATGGGATAGGAAAGGCCTAGGAGTTTGAAGGAAGCGGCCGTGGCCTTAATTAAGGTACAGCCCCAGCATTTTTATGGTGTGAAAATGGGAAACCACGGAAAACCATCTTCAGAGCTGCCGATAGTGGGATTCGAACCTACTATCTCTCGGATGCAAGCTCACAGCAGCGCGCCTCAACGCGTGAAGAACTCTTGCGCAAACATTTCGGGATATTAGCGTCACCATGAACCGAAATTAAATTTGATCTGATCAATGGCATTATTATTATGATTATTATTATTACTATTTTCTTAACGTCGCACTAACACATTGAAGGTTTTCGGTGACGGTACGATGGGAAAGGGCTGAGACTAAGAAGGTAGTGGCCGTGGCATTAATTAATGCAGAGTCCCAGCATTTGCCCGGTGTGAACATAGTAAACAACGGAAACCCATCTTCAGGGCTGCCGATGGTGAAATTCAAACCCACGATAACCGAAATGCAAGCTCACACCTGCGCGAACCCTATCCGCACAGGCAAATGCGGTTCATGTTTGTGGGTTACTGTAGTCACGTCCTAGTGTGTGAACCATGGGCAACGGCTGAGTGGCCTAGTAAGTGGTCCTGAGAGTCGGGATACCAGTTGCTATGGAATGGGAGTGGGCATCTCGGACATATTCTGAGTCATGGCCCTACTTGTGCTCAGGTGGCTAGGACTATACAATTCACCAGTGGTCCATAACCCATTAGAGGAGAGATCCTCACTTGGAATATGTGCAAGTAGGGTAGCATCCTGCTTCATGAATTTACCGAGCTCAGAACATTTTAAGCAAGCCTAGGACCTATGGGAGTAATGGAGTCCCACTCCCATTTGACAGGCGAGGGACTCCTTGGAAACAACTTGGCGAAGGAAATGGAATTCGATGGAGAGCTATCAATATTAATGGGGCTTATGGAAAAAAGAAGGTAGAACTGGCTGAGTCAGCAAAGAGGATGCATCTGGATGTGCTAGGAGTAAGTGATATTCGGGTAAGGGGAGATAACGAGGAAGAGATAGGAGATTATAACGTGTACTTGACGGGTGTTAGAAAGGGAAGAGCAGAGTCTGGGGTAGGGCTCTTGATCAGGAATACCATTGCACGCAATATACTTTCTGTTAGGCACGTAAATGAGCGAATGATGTGGGTAGATTTGTCAGCTGGAGGAATTAGGACAAGAATTGTGTCGGTGTACTCACCATGTGAGTGTGCAGATGAGGATGAAGTTGACAATTTTTATGAAGCATTGAGTGACATCGTGGTCAGGGTCAACAGCAAGGATAGAATAGTGCTAATGGGCGATTTCAATGCGAGAGTTGGGAATAGAACTGAAGGATACGAAAAGGTGATTGGTAAATATGGGGAAGATATGGAAGCTAATGGGAATGGGAAGCGTTTGCTGGAATTCTGTGCTAGTATGGGTTTAGCTGTTATGAATACATTCTTCAAGCATAAGGCTATTTACCGCTATACATGGGAGGCTAGAGGTACCAAATCCATAATATACTATATCTTAACAGAATTTGAATTCGGGAAAGCTGTTAGGAATTTACGAGTTTTTCGAGGATTTTTCGATGATACAGACCAACATCTGATCTGTAGTGAACTAGGTATCTGTAGGCCTAGGGTAGAGAAAGTGAAATCTTTCTGCAAACGAATAAGGATAGAAAATCTCCAGGACGAGGAAATTAGACGGAAGTACATGGATATTATTAGTGAGAAGTTTCGAACAGTAGACAGGAAGCAGGTTCAGGATATAAAAAGTGAATGGGTGGCATACAGGGATGCTGTAGTAGAAACAGCAAGGGAATGCCTAGGAACAACTGTGTGTAAAGACGGGAAAAGACGAATACCTTGGTGGAATGATAAAGTGAGAGCAGCCTGTAAACGTAAAAAGAGGGCTTATCAGAAATGGCTCCAAACAAGGGCAGAGGCAGACAGGGATTTGTACGTAGATCAATGAAACAGAGCGAAACAAATAGTTGTTGAATCCAAAAAGAAGTCATGGGAAGATTTTGGTAATGACCTGGAAAGGCTAGGTCAAGCAGCATGGAAATCTTTCTGGACAGTAATAAAGAATCTTAGGAAGGGAGGGAAAAAGTAAATGAACAGTGTTTTGAGTATTTCAGGTAACTCATAATAGATCCCAGGGAATCACTGGACAGGTGGAGGGAATATTTTGAACATCTTATCAATGTAAATGGAAATCAACCTGGTGGTGTTGTGAACAGCCAAGCTCATGGGGAGGAGGAAAATTTTGGTGAAATTATGCTTGAGGAAGTGGAAGGGGTGGTAAATAAACTCCATTGTCATAAGGCAACAGGAATAGATGAAATTAGACCTGAAATGTGAAGTATAGTGGGAAGGCAGGGACGAAATGGCTTCATAGAGTAGTAAAATTAGCGTGGAGTGTTGGTAAGGTACCTTCAGATTGGACAAAAGCAGTAATTGCACCTATCTATGAGCAAGGGAAGAGGAAGATTTGCAACAACTATCGAGGTATCTCATTGATTAGTATACCAGGCAAAGTATTCACTGGCATCTTTGAAGGGAGGGTGCGATCAGTCGTTGAGAGGAAGTTGGATGAAAACCAGTGTGGTTTCAGACCACAGAGCGGCTGTCAGGATCAGATTTCTAGTATACGCCAGGTAATTGAAAAATGCTACGAGGGGAGTAGGCAGTTGTGTTTATGTTCCGTAGATCTAGAGAAAGCATATGACAGAGTACCGAGGGAAAAGGTGTTCACTATACTGGTTGACTATGGAATTAAAGGTACATTATTAAAATCAATCAATGGCATTTATGTTGGCAATTGGGCTTCAGTGAGAATTGATGGTAGAATGAGATCTTGGTTCAGGGTAGATACAGGGGTTAGACAAGGCTGTAATCTTTCACCTTTGCTGTTCGTAATTTACAAGGATCATCTGGTGAAAAGCATAAAATGGCAGGGAGGGATTCAGTTAGGTGGAAATGTAGTAAGCAGTTTGGCCTATGCTGACGACTTGATCTTAATGGCAGACTGTGCCGAAAGCCTGCAGTCTAATATCCTGGTACTTGAAAATAGGTGCAATGAGTATGGTATGAAAATTAGCCTCTCGAAGACTAAATTGATGTCAGTAGGTAAGAAATTCAACAGAACTGAATGTCATGTTGGTGATATTAAGCTAGAACAGGTTGATAATTTCAAGTATTTAGGTTGTGTGTTCTCCCAGAATGGTAATATAGTAAGTGAGATTGAATCAAGTGCAGTGAGCTCGCAGTTGCGATCAACAGTATTCTGTAAGAAGGAAGTCAGTTCCCAGACGAAACTATCCTTACATCGGTCTGTTTTCAGACCAACTTTGCTTTACGTGAGAGAAAGTTTGGTGGACTCAGGATATCTTATTCACAAGTTAGAAGTAACAGACATGAAAGTAGCCAGAATGATTGCTAGTACAAACAGGTGGCAACAATGGCAGGAGGGTACTCGGAATGAGGAGATAAATGCTAATTTAAGAATGAACTCGATGGATGAAGCTGTACGCATAAACCGGCTTCCGTGGTGGGGTCATGTGAGGCGAATGGAGGAGGATAGGTTACCTAGGATAATAATGGACTCTGCTATGGAGAGTAAGAGAAGTAGAGGGAGACCAAGGTGACGATGGTTAGACTCGGTTTCTAACGATTTAAAGATTAGAGGTATAGAACTAAATGAGGCCACAACACTAGCTGCAAATCGAGGATTGTGGCGACGTTTAGTAAATTCACAGAGGCTTGCAGACTGAACCCTAAAATGCATAACAGTCTATAATGATAATGTATGTAATGTATGTGTGTATGTATGTATTATTAATAATAATAGTAGAAAGCAAGCCCCGTAGTGTAGGGGTAGAGTGTCTCTCTCTTACTCGAAGGCTGAGTTTCGATTCCCGGCCAGTCAATGAATTTCATTCCTGGAAAATGGGCTCAGACGAGGCCTCACTTAAACTCGTGAGACCAACCGAGGAACACTCCGACACAAGAGGCACGTGTCCCGGACATGAATCAAAGCAATACAACTGTGAATGTCCTCAGGCCAACCATGTGGTATCCCAGTATGTGCAAGATATCTGATTAGGTAGTAGTTGTCTTGGTACGCCATGCCTGAAACAGCTAGTTTTGCCGCTGCATTTTAAAAGATTATTATTATTATTATTATTATTATTATTATTATTATTATTATTATTATGATTATTATTATTATTATTATTATTATTATTATTATTATTATTACAAACAGTGACCGGCGTACAACATTCTAAGTTCCTGGAAATGCAGCTGAGCACTGCTCGGGGCAGAAGAAAGGAGCGTGTCGTTGGGGGAGGGGGAGTTGATGCATGTGGGGAAGCCAATGTGGGAAAAAGGATTAGTGTAATAGTTACTGCCTGACGATATGATCATACTGTATCAAAATTGTTCATAATTTGCATTTGTACTAATTACATACACGAATAATTTGCGAGAATCGTAACTGTGTAATGATACAAGTAGCTTCTATCACCGCGTCGACCAGGATTTGCAAGTCGAAATGATTTGGTTCGTTGACTGACGTAAATACACCACTAAATTGAAGAGAAAGCTGTACCTGTTTTAGCTATTGCAGTAAACTGTATTTCAATAAAATAATGCAAAATTTGTCTATTAGAGTTTAGATGAAACCTTGTGGAAGATAATACCTCCAATACGCAGCTAACCTTGTTTGTTTGTATCTGCCACTCAGTGATGAATTTATGCATTTCTGAAAATATAGAAGTTGGATGGTATTATTTGCAGTTTATTAATATTAACTTGTTATGGATAAGATTTAAAATAGAGATTTGCAAACTAATTTGATTCACATGGGAAAAGACATGGAAACATGGAGCTCTTTAGTTAACGGCTTCCTTATACACATGTGGTCTCGTCGAAATTTTCATTGAGCATTTCAGTCTAAATAATTCTTACATACATCGTTTGAGATTATTTTTTCCTTTAAGGTTTAACCAGTGACAATCCGAGTCTGAGAATTGCTCTTCCTATATCTAGCACAGTATTTCTACTAATAGCTAATATAATAGCTTTTACTGTGAGCGACGCCGTAAATATTGGAATGTGACCTTCCAGACCATTTTAAAGATCTCCCTATGCTCTGCAATTCTTATACGTAAGTCAGCGTAAGTCAAGGAAGTTCTCTTGTGCCGGCATTCTCTTCGACTTATTTCGCAAACACCGTTTCTGCTCGGTTTTATTTCAGCATAATTTAATGTTTCTTCTTCAAGTGTTGTTCTGTTTTGTTGATACAGGTCCATTCGTTGATGTTTTTTAGCCATGATATCGGTAGTCTACCTGCTCATCTTTGCCTTCAGTCTTGCCTTGTAATATCTGGTGTAGTAGCCTGTACATTCTACCTCGTAAAACATGACCTAAATAAGTTGTTTTCCTGGCTTTGATGATGTTTGCTAGCTCCCGCTCTGCTCCAGCTCTCTCTCTCTCTCTCTCTCTCTCTCTCTCTCTCTCAATGTTGAATACATGGAAACCCTACCCTACACCCGAGATCCTCTAGGCAAGAGCAAAAACCGAATTAAAAATCTCTTCCCTGCTCTCGAGTTTTGAATGCTCTTCCCGTACCTAGCAGAGGATTCATATCGTCAAAGAACTTTATAAACTGTAACTTACGTCGATCCTTTAAATATACGTATGTGATACCCGAAACCATTTTGTAGAAAGGTTTGCGCTATGCAATAGTCATCTGTATAGTCTGTGGATAGCTTTAATGGTTTAGGCAGCGTAAGGCTATTTTCACAGGGGGTCATTTTCTTCGAGTTGTTCCCAGAAATCGTTACTGCTCGGCTTTATTACACCATAGTTCAATACTTTGTACACAGACATCTTCCTCTGAAAATTATATGTGTGAAAACCGTACACAAATCTCTCGCGTTATAGAATGCTATTCTCATATATTTTTTCACAAGTTGCTTTACGTCGCACCGACACAGATAGGACTTACGGAGACGATGGAACAGGAAAGGGCTAGGAGTGGGATGTTAGCGACCGTGGCCTTAATTAACGTACAGCCGCAGCATTTGCCTATTGTGAAAACGGGAAACCACAGAAAATAATCTTCAGGGTTGCCGACAATGGGACTCGAACCCATTATCTCCCGAATACTGGATACTGGCCACACTTAAGCGACTGCAGCTATCGAGCTCGGTATTTTCCCGTATCTATCGCAGGTTAAAAAAACATAAACACTGTAATATTGGTTGTACTTTTATAAATAGGTATGCTGTGCCGGGACTCCTTCGTAGAATGTTATATGTTCCACAGTTTTTACCAATGCGGTTTATCAATTTATTTCATGGTTTAGGTAGCGAAAGCCGAGGCATTACTCTTGTACCGTCGCTTACTTCGAGTTATTTTCCGTATAAACCTTTACTACTCCATTATAGTTCATTGTTCAATAAACGAAAACCTTCGACGGGAGACACTCTATACAACAGTAAATACCGTATAAAGATCTGTCCAGCGGCTCTCGAGTTAGAATGGTTCAGAAATTGCTGCACCCAGCTTTCGAGTGATCTTCACGTACCTAGAAAAGGGTTCTGTTATAAGTGCATAAACTGCTTTTGTGGGAAATCTCCAAGATATATTTTCTATAAGACAGTAAGTTCCTTACGGGCTGTTGAATGAACATAATTATTGTACTACCGGGCGAGTTGACCGTGTGGTTAAGGGCACGGAGCTGTGAGCTCACATCCGGGAGATAGTTGGTTCGAATCCCACTGTCGGTAGCCCTGAAGATGGTTTTCCGGGGTTTCCCATTTTCACACCAGGCAAATGCTGGGTCTGTACCTTAAATAAGGCCACGTCCGCTTCCTTCCCATTCCTAGGCCTTTCCTGTCCCATCGTCGCCATAAGACCTATCTGTGTCGGTGCGACGTAAAGCAAATAGCAAATAGCGAGAATTATTGTACTCATGTTCTGATATGTCAATATCAGCTTTATTCCAAAAAGAATGTGGAATGATTCTTCTCACTCAGTACCATTGATGCAGAATAAAACATCGCTTAACTTAAAATGTATCATGGAAACAAAAGAACAGTTTTACTCTGTCAGTTGAAAATATATTTAATTAGGGTGTTGGAATTTTATTAGTTCCTCTCTGCGGGGGCTCTGAGTTGCCTTATCTAGGTCTTAGCAATATATGCGGTAGGTGCGGTATTTTTGAGTGTACTCCGTATCGATCACCCCACCCCACCTACGCCCTCTGCTCTTGATCGATGTGTTGATGTGAGTCAACAATCTTGAAGCTCTTAGCCACTGCAGTCACTCTGCACCCCCAAGCAAATCTCAACGACAGCTGCGTTCCTAATATTGCGAAAGCGAGGATGTCTCTTCAGAGCTCAGACGCGAAACATTTCCGAGATTTCTTGCCAGACAGAATAAAAATCAGGAAGAATATCTACGTACAAGAGTATTAAATATTATGCAAAAGACCTTCACGTGAAGTGCGGATGAAAGGAAAGATAGGAAATTTAAAATCTTCTGGATATAGAAACGATATTTAACTTCTTGCGTTTCAGGTTATGTTACCGGCAGTGTATATTGAAAAGTACTGCTATTAGTTCACGAAACACAGACTTGACGGAAAACAACCGAGTAGTCAAAATGACTGGCAACGTAATCTCAAATGTTTTAGTAAGTCGGAAGCTAACGATACAATATTTCATATCTGTGGAATTGGATAGCAGAAACTATCTAACGTGCTGAATTGTAATTTCCATAAAAGTCAAATTTTATTTCTTCGAATTTCATATACATTCCTACTGTTTCTTCACACACTGTGGTTATGTATATATACATCCAAGGGAAAGTACTGGGTCAAAAACAAAGAGTTTGTTCACTGAGTGAGAGGAATTCATCAAACGCGGTTATAATTCCTAACTCAGCCCGGGATCGAAGACTGGATCCTCTGAGAAGATGACCACAACGCTGACTATTCAATCAAGGATTCGGGCAGATACTTTACTTGTACTTATGAATATTAAAGTGGAATAAGTTTTGAGTTATGTGTTATTTCGTAACGTGTTGAGATAGGGAGAAGAATCATAAAGAGTAATTGTCCTTCCTGTGATTTGCAATTGATATAGAACGTGTAATATAGTTGTTAACTATAAAGATACAAAACCACAACACAAACAGAGAATACATGTGTCCAAGAAGTACTAAAATGATTCGGAGTAAATGGAAACGGTGCTTCCAAATTCGAACCGAGTATTCTATGAAAATGTTCGTCATCATACAAAGTAACATTCTCAAGAATTCGTTCTTGATTACTTCTATTCGTTCTGGATTACTGCTATATTCTTCAAAGGTAAAAATTGTACTTCTTTCCATCTTCTTATTATTCTTGTTAAGAGGTTGGACGTTTCTCACGCTGAAACCAAAATATTTAAGTGAGGGAAATGTGTCCATATTTTCTTCGAATATCATACTTCTCGTCTTCCTGTTGTATGGCCGAATTATATTTTCCACTACAGATAATCGGATGATCTCCTTTGGGAGTACCATTTACATGAATAGATTATACTTTCTCCACTCGTACTTTTTTAAATCCCCAATTTCCATCAAACTCAATCTCAAAAATAGAAACCCGGGTGCCACTGTTTCTAAGCTTTTCGTTTCTCGTTCACTTGAAACCAAAGCTTCATTACCACATAAGAATGTTAGTTTTGATTCATGTAGATGATATACTTGACCTTACTGCGCAATTGAAGACTGTGAGAGTGTTCGGCTTGTAAATAATAACTTATCCTGAAAACTTGTTTCGGTACAGGTGTAATGTAGGTCAGTTTATATTATCTATATAAATAAAGTCGTCGGGGGTCCGCTGTCTGTAATCTCGTTCATTTTGCGAAATTTTCAGATATTTATCCGATTTAGGTAAATTCAAGGTCGTATCAGTGGTTTTCAGCTTTCGTATCTATTTATCTACTTGTCCGTGTGTTCTACCATCACGGTGGAACGGCTTGAGTGGTCTCGACCAAACTTCATATATATAGGGTATATTCATTCTGGGGAAGGTTCAGGTATGCATATGTTTTAAAAATCACTGAATAGAATGGGGGTTCATAGGGAAACCACAAATCTCTTGTACTATTGAGTTTCTGTAACAGTAATGGACTACATGTACAACGTCCCTTCATTTTAAACAACTTTTCTTTGAGTGTAAGTTAGTTTACTCTTCAAATGACGCAGAAAATTACTATCTTCTGAAGGTTTCATGCTCTGCATTGAGTGGCTGACAGAGAACGAACCTACCGTTTACGATGGCAACGTCTCTGGCTGCTTGCCGGCAGGGAACTAACATAGTGTCATTTTTCGTCAACATTCCTGTAAACTCGTGGTTGTTCCTTGCCTAGAATGTGACAGTGTCGTCATGCTGCCATTCTGCGGGAAATTTCCGGAATACCCTTTACGTTACAATCGTCCTCGAATAGCTCTAATGGGCTGTTAATACTTGAAAAGTACCGTGGAGTGTAGCCCATGATTTCACACCGTGAGGTGTTTTATAACAATTCCTGTAAAGTTTACAGCATTTTTCTCCTACTTCTGTTTTCTGCTTTAATTTCTTGCCACTGTCTTGCTTCTTTAGGTTTAAGTAATAACATCATAAGTCATCTTCGTATCTGTTTACATAAACATGTATACGCCTAGATTTATCCTCTGTTCTTACTGCTTTCTTATATCCGTAACTCATATCATCACAATTTAGTGATGGATATTTCATTTTACAATACATCCACTTGGTAGTTACATATTTGTGATATTCGGCTGCACTCAGTTATAATCCTGTTTTCTATTAATTTCAAATTTCTTAACTGTAATACTTTATTCCTCAATTACTCCGTATGTATGCAAGCGCTAATCCCGCAGCCTGGACACTCTTTCCTTTCATGAAAAATGCCAAGCCGTGCAATTTTTATTACTTTTTGGGCCCGGAACGTATCGAATAAGGAGGCAATTAGAATGACGGTACAGATCTTCGTTTCAGGGTAATTGGTGGCTAAACGGTAAGTCGTATCACAAAACATATAGCACAATCGGTTTTCAATTTGGGGGCATCTACATCTTTGGTCCTATGACATTCTGTCGTATCTCGGTCCCTTACACGTTAGATAGAGGTGCATTTCTCAATTTTAAGTTAATTTTGTACTTCTTACGCGTATATCTTATCTATTGGCACACTTATTGGAAAGATAGAATCATCAAATTTGGTACGCACTTTGATACGACCAATGGTTTTATGTTAGCCAAATTTTGATTCGAGATGCCATACAAGTATCCGTAAAACACAGTAATGTATGAAAACTGTACCCAAATTTCATTCTTTTTAAATTTTTCTAACTCAGTCTAACCATAAATGTAGGAGATACTTGAAAACGTCATAGGAGCAACCATGTAGAATACTAAATGTGGAGTCCTTCCTTCATGTGATGTACTGTTCATAAGAAGTAAGTCTCGAAATTAAGGTCTGAACTTATTAAAGTACCCACACTTAAAAAGTTTTAGGGTGTCCGATATCTGTAATTTCATTTATTTTGCCATTTTTTTCAGGTATTTTTACGATTTAGATCAACTCCATACCAGCTCAATGACTTTTAAGTTTCGTGTCTGTTCGTCTGTCTGTCTCTTCATCTGTCTATTTGTCCATCTGTACCACCATCACTGCGAAACTTCTGGATAGATCTCGACCAAACTTCATGTATAGAATATACTCAACCAGGGGAAGGTTTAGACGTGCATATGATTTAAAAATCTCTCAGTAGAATGGGAATTTATAGGAAACTGCAACATGTTTCTTCCGTTTTCCTTTATACTATTGATTTTCTGTAAAATTTGTACACTATATATGAAATGTCACTTCGTATTAAACAACTTTTGTTATGTACATAACTTCGTTTGGTCACTGGACACTCCGTCATTTGAGTGGAAAGTTCCAAGTTGCTCAAATGTATTACTTTTAGTCTGCTGGAAATGTCGATATATGATTATTTTGTAGACGGTAAGTCATTTCACAAAGCCGATTACACAATCGCTCCTCAATTTGGTGTTATATTCAATTTTGGTCCTATGCCTTATAGTCGTGTCTTGATTCTTTATACTTTAGACCAGGGCCTCTCAAACGCCCAAAATCTCACGCGTGCAAATCGAGGCGCAAGAGCTCCGTGCACTGTGCATCGTTCCCGCTCGGCTCGACTCGGACCAACGCTTCGTCTCTGGGCTACTCGGCTAAGCTCGCCTAAGCTCGGCTCTACTCGGCTCAACTCAGCTCGGATTTGGAGCGCGACGTAGCAAGTGTGGAAGAGGGAGACAGGGGGAACGAGCAAGATAGGCGTGAGGAAAGAGAGAGTAAGCGCCATTGCTCCAAATCGAGGAGTGAGGGGTCTGCACTCTGGTCAACCAACCCAAGTCGTCTTTTACACCGTGCACAGTGCATGCACCAGGCTCATGCACTCTGAGAGGCCCTGCTTTAGACAGGCAGCATTTCTCCATTATAATCACATCTATCCAATGCGATTCCGATTGCCATCAGGAAATGGTACGTGTCATTATTATAAAAACTATCCATCTCTATTGAGAATGACACTTGGCAAGTGAGCCTGCTTTTATTGTAGAAACTCCCAAACTCGATTTTGAATGGCTGTAGGAAATGTGACCCGCCTTTACCATTAAAATGTCCGGTTCCATGGCTAAATGGCTAGCGTGCTAGCCTTTGGTCACAGGGGTTCGATTCCCGACTGGGGTAACCAGTTCCGGAGTTACGATTAATTTTGTCCAGCGAACATTACACATCGATAGCCTAATTAGAAAAACTCGTGTCTCCCAATGCTCTTGCTGTCCATTATTTCCCTTAAGACTGGTTACGCCTCTCACTCACATATGGATATGTAGTCCATCAGAACAATTTTTGGTGTGTTCATTTTCCTAAGCTAATGTAGAAAGGACAATGAACTTTAAATACATGATAGTGTAGGAGTACGTAAATACGTCACATTCCTACAGTACGGTACGACAAGGTTAATTATTATTATTATTATTATATTTTTCCAGTGGTTTTACGTCGCACTAACTCGTAGAAGGTTTTCGGTGACGCAAGGATAGGAAAGAGCTAGAAGTGGGATGGAAGCGTCCATAGACTTACGATACAGTTCCTGGTGTAAAAGTAGGAAACGGTGGAAAACAATCTTCAGGGTTGTCGACTGTGGGATGCGAACTGAATGCAAGCTCACACCTAGGGGACCCTATGCGCAAGGCCAAGTCCCCCGATAAAAGTTAATTTACAGAGCTGATTAAGGTAATATATTCATTCATGACAGGACCTGCAAATTCATCCAATTGTTTCATAATGCATACAACCTTCAACCTTAAAAATTTGTTAAAAGAAATTAACATATTATCTAAACTTTAAGGACCACGTTGACAGCAGCTACGAAGGTAAGTCCGCTCTTGCTACGTGTTACTTTCGCGGTATATAGGACTTGCGGGTATGTGATGGTCACTGTGATTTGTTGTATATTTTGGAATTTGTAGAGAAAACTATGGACAGCCAATACCAATACTTCAGTGCTAATGCTGTCAGTCGTATGGAATCTAACAAGGTATCGAAATGCAGGTGGTGTGGTATATTCATCAATACAATGGGTGCACTTTAGACATGCTGCGGCAAGCCTTAGAGCACTCAAGGTAATGTATGAGCATCTGATGCAGACCTGAATAACGAAAGTAAAGTAGATCATCTCTTAGATTTTTCTCATTATAGAAGAAAAAACAAGGTTCCTCTTCTAGCTCTTTCTATAACACATCCTACAATACTAATTACAGAGTATGTTTGTTAAAAAGAAGGATCCGTGAAGGCATAACTCTACATGGTGTCTAGGTGGTTCAATAAATGAAGAAAATAGGGAATGTGCCATCTCAGTTCTTCTCAAGTCCATTAAAATTTCACAACTAAAAATTTCGAAAGGGCCTGTATATGGCTCATTGGCGTAAGTTTTCACGTGCAATACGTACCACATGAAAGGTATTGTCGGAATTTCGTAGTTTTTCACCACTAGGGCAGTTACTCGATTGGGGATCCAGTTGTGCGGATCTCGAATCATAACTGAAGTATTAGTCTCGTCTTAGATGTGAAACACTCCCGATAATCCTTTCGACGTCGGCGTTGGTAATGTTGGTCCAGTTTGGAACTCTGAAAAGCCACTCAACCCACTTGAATGAGCTTTCACCTACTACATCTTTTACGCCGTAGTTACACAGATAGATCTTATGACGACAAATGGGTAGCACAGGGCTAAAATTGGGAAGGGAGTGACGGTGGAGTATGCCCGATGTGAAAATGGGAAATCATGGAAAATCATGGTCAGGGCTGCTGACAGTGGAGTTTTCTTAGATTGCAAGCTCACATCCACGTGTTTTAAACTGCGTGGCCAATCCATTCCGTTCAATTTGAAGCCATTTATTATCCACAATTCGCGACATTTTGCGAAAGACACTTTGGCATTACTTTGTTCACACTTCAGTTTTTCATATGTTCACTATTTTATTGTCTTTCACTGTGTGCCTACCAACGGCCGTAGCCGTGTTGAAACACCGGATCCCGTGATATCTCCGAAGTTAAGCAACATTGGGTGTGGTCAAGATTTGGATGGGTTGCCGCGCGCTGTTGGTGGGGGTAAGGGAATGGAGGAGCGGAAAGGAACTGGCCACCCTACCGCACGTAAACTCCGGCTCAGGCATACCTCTGAGGAGGTTCGGACCTGCCTTCGGGCAGAATACACCCTTACCTTACCTGTGTGCCTGTAGTACCCACAGAGACGAGTCAAAGGACAGCTCACAAGAAGTGTTCAGTGGTGGTCACAGGCGGTGGGGGAAGTGTGCGATGGGTGGGGCGGCTCCACTTTGTGGAGAAAAAATATCAATTTCAATTCAGCCACCTGAAACTAGGAATTTTAGGAATACCTCTACTTAAAATTCCCAATCGCCACTACCACGCCTGTGTCCAGAGCTACAGTAATCGTTAGCAGTGTGGTATGGCCATTTCAGTACCTCAAAATGGCGGCGTCATTCCATCTCCTGATTTCGTTATACTGGGGTCTGACATTTCATGCAAGGCACATTGGTAAAAAGTAAACTCGTATTCTCATCCCAGGGTGGAGCAGATCTTCTCAGGCACATCCCCAATGGGGGTGAGCTGCATGTACCATTTCAACCATATACCAGTCCTCCTCGAATTCGGGCCCCCAAGGATGACAGTAAATAGCACCGACAGTTAGATTACGGAGGCGGGCGGTACATTGGTAATTTCTGTTCACAATGAGATATTGAACACCATCGTAGCATGTGTTTGACCGAAATGAAACTGTTATTTTGTTCACGATCTAACCATACCTCTGGTGGTCGCATATGATAACCACATAATAAAGTACACTTTCGGAGGACCACTTAAATGTTATTAAGAAAATACAGTTGTAAAACATAAAGAGCACACAAGTCACTGATTTATTCAGTATACGTGAACTAAAAACACACCAGTATTGTAAGTACTGCTTGTACATATACATTTATACATTCACACATGAGATACGCATTGACACTAAAAACAGTAGAAATATTCTTTACATTTGAAAAGACGCAATTGTTATTGTGCCAATGGTTTGGCTGCGCTTAAAATGTTAGCACTGTTGTGCAATTTCATGATTGCATGAGACTGTTGTCTCTACACGTTACTCGTGGCATGTCTGATGCGCTTCTCCTCGCGTCCCTAGCCAGTCACTCGCCCCAGAAAACAGTCCCGGAAGCGAGGTGCTGCCCTCTATTCACAACTTTATTAATAAATACATTTTATAAATGAAACACTACGATCATGTAGATGTAAAAAACACAAATAAATGACATAATTTCTTAGATATAATTGTTAATGCGATATGTGCAGTAACAGCATGTGTTGACTAGAAATTACGTTGTTTTTAAAATATTCATATTTTTGTAACACTTAGTGGCTCAAGTATGGTTCCCTAACTATAGATTTATTCTACGTCAAAACTGCGTCCGTAAGTCTGAATATATTACACCGTAAAAACATCAATTGTGATATGGTGGAGCTAACGAATATGAGATCAAATATTTAATCGCAATGTGATCTTAATTCTTTTCCTTCTCTGGAGCACATCAGAACTTCAAATAGTCGATGAAATTTACCTGAGTAGTTGTGAACAGCCATCGTATTGGTGCAAGACATCACTAAGTCACATTGTTTACTGGAAACGTAAGTTCCCACGACAATGTCACTTGGAAGCACTGGACAATTACTTCAGACGTGACATGGACTGATATTCACCTTACTGCAGAAGAGATCCGGGAACGGCAGCGATTTCCATTGAGCCTTCATATTCTGATGTCGGATTTCTTCCATGCCCAGTTAATGCTTTCCTGTATTTTAAAAGCCAGGTGATTCAAGCGAGTTGAGGTGATGAAACAGATTATGTATGAGGGAAATATGGAGTGTAAAGTGAAGAAGAATTCGGAAGGCGGTTGTTAACCTCTGGGATAAGGGTTATATGCTTTTCAGAGCTCAGTCTGCAAGCCTCCGTGAATTATTAAGCGCCGCCACAACAATCTACTTGCAACTATTTCTGTGACCTCGTTTAGTTCTACTGTACACCTTTTGTCTTTAAATCAGTACAAACTGAGTCTAACTATCATCGTCTTAGTCTCATTATAATTCTCTTCCCACACATGGCCGAGTATACTTTTCTTCCAGGTAACCCTTCCTTTCGCCTCAACATTGTACAATATTTTATGTAGACCTAGTTTGCCTATAATGTTTCAGTGCACGTTATTCAGTTTTCAGACTTCAGATTTTAGTTTAATTTTCTCTATCTCCTTTTCTCTGTAATAATTGTTCAGTGTATTGTTTTCAATGTAGATGCTTCAGAAAGGGGATCATTAAATTCAGTAGCAAATTATAACCAATAAAACAATTCAATTCAGTTCAGTTACCATCATCGCAAAAACCGTTCAGTGCGTACACTTTCATCAGTCGAGTTCATTTCTACTGTAACTTCACCCTTATCTCCTCATTACGAGTAACCTATTTTCATTGTTTTCGCCTGTTTGTAACAGGGATCATTCTCGCTATATTCATGTCTGTTACATCTAATGTGTAAATAAGATACCCCGAGTATATCCAGCTTTCACTCCCGAAAAGCAAAATTGATCTGGAAACAGACCGATATAAAGGTAATTTCGTCTGAGAGGTAACTTCTCTCTTGAAATGGTGTACCTGTTCCAGTGTTGCTTTCCCAGCCTGACATTCAGTTCTCTTAGTTTTCTTACGTACTGACTTCACATTAGTCTTGGAAAGGCTAATTTTCGTATCATACTCATTGCACCGATTTTCTGTAGGCTTTTAACACTATCTGCGTTTGAGACCAAGTCATCGGTATGGGTCAAACTAGTTACTACATTTCTATCCAACGGAATCCCTCCCTGTCACTTTAAACACCCCAGTATATGATTGATGTAAACTATGAACAACAAATGTGAAAGATCACAGCCTTGTCTAACACCTGTTAGTATCCTGAACCAAGAACTCTTTTTACCATCAATATTCACTGCAGCCCAAATACCAACATACATGCCTTTGATTAATTTTAATAATCTACCCTTAATCCTATAGTCTCCCAGTACAGTCAACAAATTTTCCATCGGCACTCTGCCATATGACTTCTCTACACTACCAAAAATAACCGTCTATTCCTCTCACGTTTTTCAATTACCTAGCGTATACTGAAAATCTGATCCTGGCAGCTCTTCTGTGGTCTGAAATCACACTGGTTTTCATCCAACTTACTCTCAACCACTGATCGTACCCTCCCGTCCAAACTGCCAATGAACACCTTGTCTGCTATACAGGCGAATGAAATACAGTCATCGGTGGATATCAACAAATCATGTGGACCTGACGAGATACCTGGCATCGTCCTCCGTGAATGTGCTTCCCAACTGGCAATTCCACTATGTGAAATTATAAATAAATCATTTAAGTGTGGGTGTTTTCCATCTGAGTGGAGAAAGTGTTACGTAATTCCTATTTTTGAGAAAGGTGATAAGATGTTGTTCGATAATTGTAGACCAGTAGTGCTGCTCTCACTTTTATCGAAGGTGGCGGAGAAAGTCATATATAACCGCCTGTATGACTCCTTTCGTCAGTACATAGACCCATCATGGCATGGATTTGTTAAAGGTAGGTCAACTGTTACCAATCCGGCAGTTTATTCATCTTCAATTTCAGATGCATTGAACAAAGGAAAGCAGGCTGATTTGATATTTACTGATTTCTCCAAAGCCTTCGACTCTTTACAACACGAAGCCTGGTTAAGAAAGTTGTCAGCGTATGGAGTGTCCGGGAGTATTTTCGAGTGGCTAAAGAGCTACTTGACAAAACGAATATGATTTGTCAAGTCCGAGGGTTTGATCTCTAACCCCTATCAACCTTCATCTGGCGTCCCACAGGGATCACTGTTAGGGCCTCTTCTATTTGTTTTGTTTCTAAGTGATATTACTACAGTCGCTCAGAGCAGTGAATGTCTCTTGCACGCTGATGACTTGAAACTATAAAAAGTCATAGAAGAAGACAGTGATGGCGATTGTCTACAAGAGGATCTGAAGCAAATATGCGAGTGGTGTGATAAAATGAATAAATTCAAGTGTGCTGTCATGCCATTTACTCGGAAATTAACACCTGTATTTTACAGATATAAAATCAGTGGAGACAGTTTAAATCGTGTGGAGGAGTTTAATGATCTAGGCGTAATTCTTAGTAACAGGAATGGCTTATGCTTTGTGAAACACATCGATGGTATTATAAAGAAATTTTTCAGGCTCCTGGAGTTTGTCAAGGGGAATTGTAAAGATTTCAGTAATATTGCATGTGTCAAAACAGTTTAATTCCCTGGTGAGACCCTGTCTCGAGTATGGTTGTGAGGTATGGCTCCCGTATCAGAAAGGCCACATACACCATCTCGAGAGAGTACAAATAAGGTTCATGAAGTGGATTAGTTTTGGATTCCTCGGCATGCCACTCTCCTCAAGCAGGTATGAAGAATTTGTAAACATTCTTGGAATGAATACGCTGGCAACGCGCCGAAAATATGCAAACGCATTGTTAGTGATTAAATGGTTGAAGAGTAAAGTGGACTGTCCGGCTATACTGAGGTTGATCCTACTTCATGTCCAAACAGACGAAGAAGGTAGATATGTACATTCCACCTGCCCAAATGTAGGACGGTCGCACATGAAAATTCTCGGTTCATGCAAGCCCTTATGACCAGAAATCAGCTGGAAGGGTCACTCGACATTTTTTACCACCCTTCCACTGCAATTCGGAAAGTTCTTCTCAAGGGTGGAACGTGTTAATTTTGTAATTTATGTAAATAATGTGTAGAAAACATGTGAAGATTTATATTTGCTTGTATATATGTGTATATTTGTATATATATTTTTAATTAATTAATTTAATTATTTAATTTTTAATTTAATTTTCTATTACATCATCTGTAATTGGGACATCCTGTAGGTGATAAATAAATGTATGCTATTCTATTCTATTCTATTCTATTCTAGTCTATTCTATTCTATTCTATTCCACTTTGGTAGTTGTTCCCTTGTTTACGGACAGGTGCAATTACTGCTTTCGAACAATCAGAAGGTATCTTACTAAGCTTTCATGTTAACCTTATTACTCTATAAAGCTATTCTATCTCTACCTACCCACCATATTTTGCCATTGCAGGTCTAAATTCATATATTCCTACTGCTTTATTAGAATGGAGTTTGTTTACCATTCTTTCCACTTCCTAAAGCGTAAATTTTCTAATATTATTTCCCCCCCCCCCAATGAGCTCGGTTGTTCGCGACGTCACCAGAAAAATTTCTCTTTACGTTGAGAAGATTTTCAACATATTCCTTTCACCTGTCCAGTTATTTCCTGGGATCTATTATGAGTTCACTTGATTTACACTAAACACTATTTACTTCTTCTTCCCCTCACTTTATTTCTTTTTTACTATACAGAAATGTATCCCTACCGCTTGATCTAACTTTTCCAGGTAGTTACAGGAATCCTTCTAAGTCTTATTCTTGGATTCAACAATCATCTGCTTCGCTCTGTTTCTTTCATCTACGTACAATCCCAGTGTTGCTTGACGTAGCATCTCCGAAAACCGTAAAATTAAATGAAATTGCTCATGGCTTTTAGTGCCGGATCGCCAGATGCAGGTTTTTATTTCACTCCCATAGGCGACCTGCGCGTCGTGATGAGAATGAAATGATGATGAAGACGACACATACACCCAGCCCCCGTGTCAGCAAAATTAACCAATTGTGGTTAAAATTTCCGACCCTGCCTGGAATCGAGCCCGGGACCCCTGTGACCACAGGCCAGCACGCTAACCATTTAGCCATGGAGCCGGAATAACCGTAAAATAAATTAGTGGGACGTAAAACCAATAACATTATTATTATTATTATTATTATCTTTTGCTAGGGGCTTTACGTCGCACCGACACAGATAGGTCTTATGGCGACGACGGGATAGGAAAGGCCTAGGAGTTGGAAGGAACGGCCGTGGTCTTAATTAAGGTACAGCCCCAGCATTTGCCTGGTGTGAAAATGGGAAACCACGGAAAACCATCTTCAGGGCTGCCGATAGTGGGATTCGAACCTACTATCTCCCGGATGCAAACTCACAGCCGCGCGCCTCTACGCGCACGGCCAACTCGCCCGGTATTATTATTACAATTTCCTCTCAGTACGATGACGATTCTCCAATGGAACACATCGAATAAGTCTAAATGACTTTAATTGTAAACAATTCTGCCTATTTCGTACAGTTTGTGTTGATACTCGGACCCGGTCGTCCGGAAGGTGTCATCTCGCAATTCTTGAGTAGTCGAATTAGGCCTTTTCAGCGCTATTACTCGGACGTGGCCTTGCCACCCTCAGTCGACATTCCCTCGGTCTGTCAGTCACTTCATTGGTCTCATGGTAGGTTTACAAAGTGTTTGACAGGCGAAAATTCGTGTGTGGTAAAGAGGTCATTGGGCAACCTCTGCGATGAGTGATACTGCGGCTAGTGTATGTTCAACCTGAATCATCTACTACCGTTTATTCCAAATCTGTGGGGTCGCGGGTGCGAACAGTGTCACACATACGTAACTTCTCCTTGTTTCACGGCCGGATGCTCTTCCCGACGCCGAACCCATATGGAGGGATGTAATCACTATTGCATGTTTCTGTACTGTTTGCTAGTGTAGTGTGTTGGCTGAATATGAAGAGGAAAGTACTGGAACAAAGACCTAGTCCTCGAGCCATAATAATTAACCAGACGTGATTAAAATTCTCTTCCCGGCCGAGAATGGAACTCGGTACTCTCTGAACCGAATGCTTCAACGCTGACAATTCAGCCAATGAGTCAGACATATTCAGCCTGAATCAATGCCACAATTATGACTCGGTAAAACTGGGAAATATGCATTGTACTTGAAGTGTAATCACTAGCTGAAGCCCATTATGCAATGTATACACAACTACCAGTCTTCACCTGAAAAGTTTACTCCAAGCTTAACATGGACCGTAGGCATCGATATCTTCTGCATTGTAAACAAACATTTGAATTATCTGTGTATATGTAATGCTATCTGCGCTTACAACAGGATTGCGCATGCCCTACGTAATAACGTGTCTTATTCTCACAATATTCCAAACTTTATTTCAGGTGTATATTTTGTGAGATGAAGAGACGTACCACTTCGCCTGCTATTCCACGTACAACTTGATTCCTTAGATTTCTCATCTTGATATGACGAAATAATCTAAGTTTCACCTCCACCTCAGGGTATATAGAGTGTATGAGGTTTATGTCGTTGTGCTATTAGGGGTCTTAGAGCATTGTTGTCAAAATATCTCTATAATAGTTACATGGAAAATCTCTTTGACTATTTCTGTGATTGATACCTGAACCATGCTTATCGCATGTTCCATGATTTGTCATTTAATTATGCAAATGGCTTCCTTCAGTTTTGTCTTTCAATGTTTACATGTGTCAGTCTAATGACGTCCAGTAGGGAGCAGCACACGCTATGTTTTTATCTGTGAGGTCGTTCGTTTTGCTGAGCGATAATTTTTTCTCTGTAGAGTTCTTCTGCTGTTCTATGTGGGACGGTTACTAACAATGGCTGCCACAATGTTTGGTGTGCCCTTTTTATGCATTAAATATTCATTCAGTGTGTTCAATCCTTGACCTTTCACGCTAACTGCTATTCGATTTTACTATTGATAATCACAGGTATGTGATAGTTGGTTTATATTCAAATTTGGTGACGATTTATTCCCGTATGTTACGGTCGATGGCATACATCTTTCCGCTCCGTCATACGATGTGCTTTGAATGAATGTGTTTGTGGTCTTGTAGTGATAATTAAATAAGTGTCTCTCTGGTTATGATTTGGTACACTGCGTGCTTTAATACTGCGTGATCCTCATGATGTGCCCCTTGTCTCGACCGCAAGAGATACCAATTCAGGTTGTACAAGGCGCAACATGCCAGTGATGTGAATAAAGTAATGTCCAATTCTGACCTTATGTGTAATTGCACGCCGCATGCAAACATTTGAGTACGTGAGACCCACTGATAATGACCGTGGAGTCATAATTCATGGTTTGTATTTGACTACGAAATCTGAACGGCCGTTCGTGTTTTATTTTCCCGACATCCTGATTGTGTATGCGTGAATATGGTATGCATGGGAGTTTGGATGTGTGGGGGAGGAAAGGATGATATGTCGATCGACCTGTGTATTTATGTTTCAAATTCTGCGCCTTGTTTGGTTCTCAGCGCAGAGCTATATATTTTATTCATTATTCATGGCTGATGCTCAGCTTGAGTACCCGCCATGTTGGTTTCATATTTGCGCATGGTCGTACCTATTCTATTCTTTGATCTGTCTTGGCTTTGATTGGTCCATGGAGGCTGTGCTCAGTCTCATCTGTCGTTATTCTTATCTGCCTTTTGTTCTCCGGCACGGCTTATTGTTGTGCTAACGTTTCGCATTGTTAGTTGCCTGATGTAATATGTGGTGCAGTGCCTTGGATATTTGAATCCTGGTAAAACGGGCGACCTGGTTGAATAGTTTATGATGAAAGGAAGCTGCTGGTATTGTAATAGCGATGTGTCGAGGAGCAGTGAGCATTTTAAATTACGTATCAATATTTTTGAAGAGTATTAGCTTGAGTTTTCACGCCATGTTTCAACTATGTGAAAAAGAACAAGGTATGTCCATGAGTATTACGATTCATTTCCTTATTCATTTTGTGTGATTTGCTTCTCTTGGTTTAAATTTTTTTCACTCATATTTATTTAATAAATCCCCTGGTTTAAACCATTTCTTCTTTTATTTCAATTAGATGTAGTCTTGCCCTTGTTACCTGATTACAAGGGGGGGGGGGTTTCTGCTCAAGGTTATGTCTGCGCCTTGCCCAGTCGGCACGATCCGGGCCTCAAATATTGTTCCCCATGAATATTTCACTAAGGTATTGCTTGGATCGCTGATTTATGTAATGATAGATGGGATGGGTGTGGCTCATACCTGAGCTGACATCTGAAACGTACTTAGTATACGATTTAGTAATTAAAGAATACCTTTACTTATGTGTCATCGGCCGTAGTCGTGTTGAAACACCGGATCCCGTGAGATCTCCGAAGTTAAGCAACATTGGGCGTGGTCAGGATTTGGATGGGTTGCCACGCGCTGTTGTTGGGGGTAAGGGAATGGAGGAGCGGAAAGTAACTGGCCACCCTACCGCACGTAAACTCCGGCTCAGGAACACCTATGCGGAGGTTCGGACCTGCCTTCGGGCAGAATAACCCTTACCTTACCTTTATTTATGTGTTTACTTATTATCTATTCAATTTTCTTCATTGGAAGAACAAAGGAAAAATATTACCGACCATTGAAAAATTAGTTTTTTACGATAAACACCATGATACGAATGGAAGAGTACATTTGTACATCATTATCGAAATACGACACGAAGCTGACAAGATGACCCATTTGAAATACCACTATAATTACATTCAAGAAGGAGGCAAGTTTAAATTTTAAAATAAAATAATTATCCTAAAATGAAACGCCAGAACCTAATTTCTAACTGAAAGGATTGTTTCTTAGGATGAAGATAATATTGATGTTGTGTCACATTAAGTGCTTTTACAGTTTTCGGAGCCCTTAAGGTGCCGGAATTTTGTCCCGCAGGAATTCGTTTACGTCGCGGTAAATCTACCTACATGAGGTTAGTATACTTCACTGAGCACAAACTTAACCCTGCACTCGAGCTCATGAAGCCAGCCATCTACCATTTGCGTTTCTAATACCTGCTCAGTATAAAGACATCCCTTTCAGGTTCTAATAGCAACTGACTGCAATAGTTTCCCAAGCTTTGCCTTTTCTAGAAGTCGTGGAGTGCAAATCTTTACGCGAAATTAGAAGAAAAGTAGTTGCATGCAAACAAGTAAAGTACATGATTTACAAGAAATTACACGAAGGAAAGAAACAACCGAGCGAAGTGGTCACGCTTTTTAACGCGTTGTGACTGTACAGTCAAGCTCTGCATTCGGGAGCTGAGTGGGTTCGAATCCCACCGTCGGCTGTCCTGAGAATGTTTTTTTGTTATTTCTCATTTTCACTCCAGGTAAATACTAGGATAGTTCCTGTTCATAGGCCACAGCCTATTCCTTCCACTTGCTTACCTAATTTCACTCACCATCATTCATTGCATCTTCATTAGCCTCTTAACTCAGGCTGGAGTCAAGTAGGGCATCGGGAATAATAGGACGTTCCTAGTCAACTGTTCGACGCTCCTCATGCTGGCTTATTTGTGTAGGCTATGCATATTATACATCTTTCCTCCTTCCTTCTACACTCCAGCATCTCCCACCAAGTTCATTCATTATTGATTTGAAATACACTGTCATGATATCATGAATGCAACCTGTTTGGTACGGGTTGTATACGACTGCATCATATTCCACGATTCATTTCACGTTCCACAGACTGCCGTCCACCTTCTGGGAACTGCTATCATTTAGAAACCTCATCACGGATGCAGAATAAAGTAGGTCTCGGTCTACAACTGGCCACGGATCGTCCGTGGTCCGACAGTTCTGTACCCGAATGACCAACCGAGCAGAGGACAGGTAGCCACGACTCTACCGTGGCTTTACATCTCTGCGTTCGGAAGACGGATAGGGGCTGAGAATAGTTTTCCATTCTCCTGCACTTAGAAGAAAATGGGGACAGTTCCTACCTAGTATAGGCCACCGCCGCTAACTCTCCCAAGTTCATCACCACAAATTTCCCGGCTTGAGAAACAGTATCACAGTCTAAAAGGATAAATAAGAAAGAGAGGAAACGGGGAAAAATTAGAAAAACATGAACAGATATCCTTCTTCCTCTGGTAACATCTCCTTACAAAAAATGGCAACGATTATTATGCAGTATGTTTTCCTATTTTGTGTTTCGCACATTATAAAGTTGCCATATCATGGATTTCGAGTCAATGTCGGAAGATTCGCTCCCTGGATTGTCTTCTCTGCCCACGTCCACAATTTAATTCTCTTATCAGTTTTACCAGCGACAATGCAAGGAGGGAAAATACCCCATCAATATAGCTCACTGAAGAAAAGAATATTTCGAAGTTGGCCACGACTGGGATCGAAGGCTCTTCGGCGAAGCTTGGCGGCAGTTGGAGTCCGAAAATAACAGTGGGAGAACCTACCTGAGAACAGAAAGGAATGTATAAAGACCACTAATAACCCCGACACTCTTTGGGAGAGTTAATATTTCGCAAGATTTCCCGATTTACGTACTACCTTGTGGTTGGTGACGTGGTTATCCATGGGATCATGGACTTTCTGTGATATATCTATATGCCAAAGAGTGTATGGGATTATTGGCAAATTCTTCAGCGTCCACCTTACGACAGTATAAACACAAACGGGAACAAAATAACACTTCATGGCACGTCAAAACGAGTTTCGAATGGGATCTTGCGTTAGTCGGCATCCTAAATATTTGAAATGTGATATTTTTCGGGGTTGTTTCCATTCAGGGTGATAACAGCGTTGGTGATTTTCGGTCAGCACGTTACCATGAGTCTTAGTTTCTGAGAAATTGTGTTCTAGCTCTTCCAATGAACTCAAATGAACGTCGTCTCGAATAAATACAGAGAGTACTACAGAGATTGTTCACTGTGATGTGACTAATGATCCAATCTTCCTTTTGGCTGCCCGTGTTTAGTCACATATAATCCTCTGGAATAATAACAATGAAGAACTTAGTCTCAGAGCACAAGAAGATATCAAAAACTCTAGCTCCACACATCCATGGTGTTATAGCTGTAGAATTCGAATGCCTGAAATCAATATCAAAACAGTATAGTAGATCACCAGGAAAAAATGTAATGCAGCTACTGAATGTTGCTTGAAATGGACCATTGCAGCTCCATATGAGTGGTAGGCCATTCGCCTCCAGCTGGTTATGATTTGCCCCGCTAAACTTAGGTTGCCCTGAACAAAGCCGAACCGAATATGGATGACATGGCCCATTGTTTCATTAAGTGGAGCATCAGTTCTTCTCCAAGCTGAGACAGTGGTGCAATACGAATATCAATCCAGGGCTTCCTCTGGAACCGTAGAAGACATTTTGAGGATCTCTGAACGGGATACAGAATAGCTGGACAATCCTGATTTAGCAATCTGATTTCCCTTGACGATGAGTTGATTGAATCTTTGATTTCCATGTATGGCATTTAATTACTTTTGTAAATTGATGTATGATTCGGAATGAGCTAAACGAATAACAAAGTGACACGTTGTATGTTCACTCGTATTACAGAGAACAGTATTATAAGACAAAGGAAAAAAATCTGATGAGGACTTCACTCATATGTACGCAGCCCAATTTTCCCTTCCCCATGTTAGTCAACGTGTAGACAATAATAATTCATGTGTTGCCGTAGCGTAGTCATTACCCCCAAGTCTTGAAACACACGGTAAGAGTCATTGTCATGGAATGAGACTCGCTGACTACTGCTGGGTTGTAATTAAAGCTGCCATGTATCTACTTCGTGGACAATGGCAATGGAGAGACAATACGTCATACCTGGCTCATCCTCTTCCTGTATGTCCTGTCGTAACGTCTGAGTCACAGAATCGCGCGTTTGTTCTCAAGAAACTAATCACAGTGTTTGAGAATACCATGTTACGTGCAGAACACTTCTCTAACATTTACTTTATACGATCCTGAGATTAGAATTTAATGCTGCCATTTATACGCGGAGAACACTTTCCCCTTTCTTGATAAATGGAAGAATAATTTAATGCCATCCTAACTCAATATTTTATACAAAGTTTATAGTTCAAAGTAGAATTTTGAAGGTTGCGAAAAAAAATTTCGACACTCCATGCCATTCGATGTCGTCATTCAGAAGATATCTGGTCACATATCAGATTCCCGCTGCCATCTGCTAGAGTGGCGATAGCTAAAGATACACTATTATTATTATTATTATTATTGTTATTATTATTATTATTATTATTATTATTATTATTATTATTATTTCTTTACTGGCGAGACGTAGTGTCTTCAGTGCACTATATCTTCTGATGTGGGTTAGAACAATTTTGTTACTTTCATTGATCTGCCTCTGTCTAATCCTTGGATTTGACAATATGAAAGTGGCTGAGGTATGTCTGATTATAGTAATGCCATTCTTTATGCAGCAATTCCTGCTATGAATGGTGAAAAATGTTGCTCACAGGTCTGTAGGTGCATGCATTTCAGTGGGCTTGGCAGACTTGTATGTAATAGCAACTTCTGGCTTAGTGAGGAAAGCAACGGGAGGCTACCTCACTCCTCATTTCCCCGGTACGCCTCTTCAGTGATGCCTAGGCCACCTATGACAGGTGAACTGTTGAAGATCCAACCAGTCTTCGGGCTGAGGACTGAACATACATCGCACATTATTATTATTATTACTATTATTATTATTATTATTATTATTAGTAGTAGTAGTAGTAGTAGTAGGAATTAATAGTTTTGCTATTGCTTAAAATTATTGACACTAATTGCGACGTCGTAGGATGCAAGGACGTAGACGTTGATGACATGTAGCTACGATCAACACTAGCTAGTTTTCAAACGCGATTGATAAGCCGCTGTTGTAAATAAACCGACTAAAATTGACATTTTCGTTTCAAGAAGCCGTGAAGTGTGATGTATTTCTTGCAAGAATACTTACTAGGCCGCAACGTTGCGGAAGTGAACAGCGAACGTGTTGACATGATACACGGAGCGGCGCTGTTTGGTTGCCGCATGGACTGAGCGCAGCACACCTGCCCAGTTCTTCTTATTTTCAATTTGAGACGCTAAAAATATATGTAGATGACGCAGAGGTGGAAGAAGCAACTTGTTTAGTATTGATATTAATCAGAAGATAAAGAGTAAATTTTTTTTGTCCGTGTGCTCTTCTGATTTCCCTAATTTATTTTTGTTATCGCGGTTCTCCTTTTAATGTCACTGTAATAATCTGCACACTTCACATTCCATAAACAATCAATTGCGCCTCCCAAATGTATTTATTAACGGAGTTACGAACTCACGCAGGTATGTTTATACCCAGACTCTACAGCAGGGCCTCTCAAACGCCCAAAATCTCACGCGTGCAGATCGAGGCGCAAGAGCTCCGTGCACTGTGCATCAGTGCCGCTCGGTATAGCTCGGATCAACGCTTCGTCTCTTGGCTACTCGGCTAAGCTCGGCTCTACTCGGCTCTACTCGGCTCAACTCAGCCCGGATTTGGAGCGCTACGGCGCAAGTGGGGCAGAGGGAGACAGGCGGAGCGAGCGAGAGAGGCGTGAGGAAAGAGAGAGTAAGCGCTATTGCTCCAAATCGAGGAGTGGGGGGTCTGCACTCTGGTCAACCAAGGCAAGTCGTCTTTTGCACCGTGCACAGTGCATGCACCACGCGCATGCACCCTGAGAGGCCCTGCTCTACAGGGTCCCTCATAAACTAAGATCGAACGCACGGTGTTTGTACTCTGCGCTACGGCAGCTACCTCAGCCGAACTTATGTCGCGCGGGGCCGCCCTGCTTTAAGCAACTACAGTATATACAATCTTTTTTTAAAAATTTGCTTTACGTTGCACCTACACAGACATGTCTTATGGCGACGATGAGAGAAGAAAGGCCTGGGAGCTGGAAGGAGGCGGCCGTGGCCTTAATTATAGTACAGTCCCGTTATTTACCTTGTGTGAAAATGGGAAACCACGGAAAATCATCTTCAGGACTGCTGACAGTGGGGAAATCTTACCTTATAAAATATGTTGGAAGTGTCGTTCTTCCTGGGTTATACAGGCATTTTATCTGGTAGGCACATTCTGGCTTGAGCGAATGAGTTCTTCCACTGTAATGTTTCTGATTTCATTCATAATGTTTCCTTCCAATTCCTCCAATGTGTAAGGATTTGTTCGATACACTTTTCTCTTTCAGTTTACCCCATAACTTAAAAATTATACACCGTTAGATCTGGAGAACCAGCACTGATCACTCTGTCTGCAAATATTTCCGAGATTGTAAGAAGGGAATCTTCTTCAGTATGAGCAGGGGCTGAGTCTTGTAAAAACCAACCACGCGATCTTTATTTTTTCGTTAACTGATGGAGGAATGTTGCCGAAATGCCATCTTGGTACCTCTCTGCACACCGAGCTCGATAGCTGCAGTCGCTTAAGTGCGGCCAGTATCCAGTAATCGGGAGATAGTGGGTTCGAGTCCCACTGTCGGCAGTCCTGAAGATGGTTTTCCGTGGTTTCCCATTTTCACACCAGGCAAATGCCGGGGCTGTACCTTAATTAAGGCCACGGCCGATTCCTTCCAATTCCTAGGCCTTTCCTATCCCATCGTCGCTGTAAGACATATCTGTGTCGGTGCGACGTAAAGCAAATAGCAGAAAAAGAAAATACCTCTCTGCATTTACTTTCGTCTCGAAAAAAATTAGCTCAATTATTGGCCTTGAACTAACAGAACAACTAACACCGATCTTTCAATCATGATGTGAGACTTCATAAACACCATTAGGATTTCCTGCACAACAATAGCGAGAATTTTCACTGTTCGCATGACCATTAAGATGAAACCAGAAAGGATATACGGTGTTGAAATAATAACTGTCTCACCATGTTAACAGTTGAGATTCAGAATGGCGACTGATGCTTGCCATATCGAACACGTGCAAGTTGCTTGCAAGGTCAAAAGTCATGCGCGCACCTCCCATACTGCAGTCTACTTATCGCAGAGTAAAAACGCCGCTTCGATGGTCTTAGTTTATATGAGAAACCCTGTACTGCTACTGCTGCATGCTGCAAAATTTTCCATTAAACAGATATTCGCTGCAAGGATGCCACCACATCACGTTCACTGTTCAGACATGGTCACTTTTAAGCTACATGCAATACGCAGTTAATTGCAAACGTAAACTTTTCAGTCTCTGTGATATGGCCTGTGATGCAGTTCTTTAGTAGTACACTATTTTGAGCTGCCACACGTCGAAAATCGCTATTTGTAGTCGTAGCTTTAGATAAAGTATACTAAGCTCGTGTCCTCATTCCGAGGTGGTGCAGCTATTTTCAGGCACACGTCCAATGGAAGTGAGCTGCACAGTACCATTTCAACCACATACCAGCCCTCCCGCCATTCTTAAATTTCTGGCAGTACCGGGAATCGAACCCGGGCCCCCGAAGACGGCAGCCAATAAAACTAACCGTTACGGTACGGAGGCGGAAGTAGCTTTAGATAGAACATGCGTTTATGGGAGATAGTTCCTGAACTGCAAAATATATTCCATTCGGTTTCAGTGTATCTATCGGTGTTTCTTTTAATATTCTTAAAATAATTATTTTGTGCAATAAGACTTTATTTCATATTAGTAAAACTATATATATTTATTTCATCCATTGGTTTAGTAACTGAGAACACTTTAATTATACTCACTGACAACGAAGATTTAGAAGAAGTGTGGATATGAAAAGAAAGTACATGTGTCGAAAGATCATTCCAATGATTACAATATCGATCGAAGAGGTAATGGAATTCACCAGGGCTTCAACGGCTGGAATGGTGAACCCGCCGTCGCTGTGTTCACCAACTTCCTGACACTTATTTCTGCCTCATAGGTAGGTAAGGGTTGTTCTGCCCGAAGGCAGGTCCGAACCTCCGCAGAGGTGTTCCTGAACCGGAGTTTACGTGCGGTAGGGTGGCCAGTTCCTTTCCGCTCCTCCATTCCCTTACCTCCCACCAACAGCGCGTGGCAACCCATCCAACTCCTGACCACGCCCAATGTTGCTTAACTTCGGAGATCTCAAGGGATCCGGTGTTTCAACACGTTGGCCTGCCTCATAGCATTATCGTTAAAACCGTGGTAGAGCAACGAATGGCTTCTGTCGGCTATTCTAAAAAATTTAAGCCCACTGATCATTTCAAATCAACTCGCTTAGACATCCATTGATGGTATTCAAGTACGCCGAATTGTAGTCTAAATTCGACCATTCATTCTGCACCCATCACTAGTAACTAGTAATGGGTGCTAACTGTTAGCCTTACACTATCCGGAAGAGACTGCTTTCACTGCTAAATATTAGCGCAATTGGAAAGTTGGAAATCGTAAGAAGGGAGTCTGTCCAGCACCGCTATAGAAAATAATGAAATGTGGAAAATCAGATGCACAAACAACAACAACAACAACAACAACAATAATAATAATAATAATAATAATAATAATAGTAATAATAATGATAAAATAATGGTGGGCTGAGTGACTCAGATGTTTGAGGCGCAGGCCTTCTGACCCCAACTTGGCAGGTTCGATTCTGCTTCAGTCCGGTGGTAATTGAAGGTGCTCAAATACGTCAGCCTTGAGTCGGTAGATTTACTGGTACATTAAAGAACGTTTGTGGAACTAAATCCCAGCATTTCGGCGTTTCCGAAAACCATAAATGTAGTTAGTGGGACTAAAGCCAATAGCATTAATAATAATAATAAATATTTGGGATGCGCCAAAATTTCTGAAAACAGATATTGGCCAAATAGAGAGGGTAAAAAAATTCAAATATCTAGGGGAAATAATCCAAGAAAATGGTTTAGAAAAATCTGCAGTAGAGGAGAGGGTACATAAAATGGAGAGAGCTTATGGTGTCACCAAAGATATCTACAATAAAAGATGCCTATCCAAAAATGCAAAAATAAGGCATTACAACACAGTAGTGAAGCCAGAATGCCTATATGCAAGCGAGTGTCTGGCATTAAACTATAATTTAGATAAACTAGAAATACTAGAAAGGCGAATCATGAGAAAAATATTAGGCCCACAAAACACAGCAGACGGTTGGAAATTACGAAGTAATGCTGAAATATATCAAAAAATAGAAAATATCAGATGTAATGAGGAAAAGGAGACTTATGTTTTTTGGACATTTATATCGAATGCAAGATAGTAGATTAACCAGTAAGATTTTCAGATATTTGTGGAGTAAGAAATCAACGATAAGCTGGGTCAATGAAGTAAGAAAGGATTTAGAAAAAAACAATATAACAACAGAAGAAATAAATAATAGAGAAGGCTTTCGGGAAAAAGTATTGAAAATAGAAGGATTCCAAGGTAGGAAAGTAAAAATGACTGGTTCAAAGTGGTCTGAAGACAGAAAGAAGAAACATAGTGAACAGATGAAAGCGTACTGGAAGAAAAGGAAAGAACAAAGAAGAAGGAATTGAAATTGGCACGTGGTCCTCTGGTGGCCCATTCGAAAGAATAATAATAATAATAATAGTAATTCATTATGTGACGAAATTATGTTGCTCGCGACCGCACTGCCTTAAGCGTGTATAAAATCTTATATGAAATCTTACCTTATAAAAGTTGGTGGGAGTGTCGTTCTTCGTGGGTTATACAGACATTGTATATGGTTAGCACATTCTGGCTGATGCCAGTGGGTTCTGCCTCTGTGATGTTTCTGATTTCATTCTTTCAGTTCCTCCAATGTGTGAGCAGTTGTTCGACATACTCTTTCTTTCAGTTTAACCCACAAGTAGAAATTACACACTGTTAGATCTGGAGAACGAGGGTGAAACAGACCAGCACTGATCGTTCTGTCTGCAAACACTTTCGAGATTGTAAGAAGGGAATCTTCTGCACTATGAGCAGGAGCAGAATCTCGTTAAAAACAACCCCTCGCAAATTCATTATTATTATTATTAGACTATTATTATTATTATTATTATTATTATTATTATTATTATTATTATTATTATTATTATTATTATTATGTTATTAAGTTGCGAACGTATGGTATTCTACCAGTTCGCAGACCCTTGCTTCTAGCTCGTTAGCATGGTCTTTCGTAATAGCGATTAATTAATGTCACGGCCGCTTCCTTCGCACTACTAGACCTTTCCTACCCCAACTGTCTTTGCCGGTGCGTCGTGGAGCAATTGTCAAAAAATGGTTGTTTGAGAATGAGCAAAAGTCCAGTATTGGTCATTTGGGGTTATGAACACTGTTACTTATTTCAAACGTAAATGCATCATGTTACACAGAAATCGCACAAGTCCAATGATTTCATATCCTAATATCGCAATTTAAATTTCATGATATTTCGAGAAATAATACATATCCCAGACCAGCTGTTACGAACGATATGGAAAAGGAAACTAAGTGCAAGCATTTATGCCTATGGATGGAAATGTAAGCTGTAAAACATGAAAATGGAGTAGCATTACAGTGTCCTAAGTTTTAAGGCTATTGATGCACAGGACATTATAGTTATTAAGAATTACAAATATAAATTGGAGCTCCTTGGAACGTTAAATTGATTAATTTTAATTGAACAAGTCAATATTACGGTCATTAAAAGTCTTAAATTTAGAAATTATATAAATTACTTGCGTTCGTTTGAGGAACAGCACAAGTCCATTTTAAATCGATAGCCCACTGAACAGAAAAATGTCACTTCAAAATTATTAAAATATGGCGATCAACTACTCAGAAGATGTCCTTTTTAAAGGTGCAGCAGTCATCATCCTCACCTACTTAATTTTAATTTCCGAAGTATGTATACCCTTCTGGACTTGTCTTCTCAAACTTCCGATTCATTTACTATGCTACCGTCTTGAAATAATTCGCCAGTTCTAATTTCGTATAGCTTACTTGCCATAACGGCCTGAAGGTTGGTTGGATCCCCAACATCTCCACCATGACCTGTCATGGACAGCCTGGACATCACTGAAGAAGTGTACTGGCTTAAGAAGGACTTAAGTATGTGACCATTGTTTTGCTCACTGAGCTATTACATATCAGTCTATCAAGCTTAAAAACATGACTAATTAATTAATGGATTTACTAGCATCGTACATACCCCAGTCACTTTCATATTACTCCGTAGCTGAACGGTGAGCGTGTAGGTTACCGGATACAAGTATTGCGGGTTCAGTTGTTGAACAGATGAATGTATGTCTATACCCTAGTCCCGTTTCCTAATATGGGGTTGAGAATGAGGTGAGATGAAATTATATGGTATGTTTTGCGGCCGGATGCCCTTCCTCTCTCCAACGTCAATTGAGGAAATAATGATGCAATGAATAATCGTGTATGAAACTGGGTGATTGGGTCGAAGGAACCGGCTGTAGCCTATGAAAGGAATTTACCTGGCAGTGAAAATGGGAAACGACAGAAAACCATTCTCAGGATAGCCGACGGTGGGTTTCGTACCCAGTCGTCTCCCGAATGCAGAGCTTGGCTCCACAGCTTTGAGAGTTAACACACGCGGCCACTCCCCTCTGTACTGAGACAAATTTATATAAGTAACAAATTTGTTGCGTACCGGGCGAGTTGGCCGTACGGTTAGGAGCGCGCGGCTGTGACCTTGCATCCGGGAGATGGTGGGTTCGAACCCCGCTGTCGGAAGCCATGAAAATGGTTTCCCGTGGTTTCCCATTTTCACACTAGATAAATGCTGGGGCTGTACCTCAATTAAGGCCACAGCCGCCTCCTTCCAACTCCTAGGCCTTTCCTATCCCTTCGTCACCATAAGACATATCTGTGTCGTTGCGACGTAAAACTAATAGCAAAAAGAAAAAAAATATGTTGTACCCCGTACCTGAGGACAAAAGTTAGTGGACTGCGAACACTTCGTCTTGGCTGTAATTAATCCGTCAATAGACTAATAATAAAAACTTAATTTCGTATGGAAAGATATATTGTTAAACATTTCTTTGAAACGCACTTTTATTAGTCATAATGTCCTTACAGAGGACAGCAGAGGCTTGGGGCAACTTAACTTCAATTTTGGAAACTACGTGGAACTTGCCCCACATGAGAAGCGTGGTTCTGTACAAAGCAAGAGGTTAGTGCAATAAATTTTGCCATATGGTGACATAATGGATGTTCCACATGGGATATCTGACGGTCGGAGGTAGAAATGAGACGTGAGTGTTTCCCTCGACAGTTGCTTATCCCTCCGAGAGGTGGCCTACTTCAGCAGAGTGGCCTTCTCTCGTCCTTCCTCCTCACCCACTGCTCTCAACAGAGAAATCTCTCTTTCGTTTGGTTTGAGCTCGCGGAGGCCGCATCTGCTTTGCATTGATTCTTACATCCATGAACCTTGATGCGCTAGAATAAACTCAGCACTACTGTTCTTTCTCCAGCTAAGAAATCATTCGCAAAGACTTTCAGCCTAGTGCTACTCTGCATGCACCAGAGGATGAGTAAACAATAGTCCGGCGCACTCCACGCTAGGGCAGTCATGCAGCACCAGCATACAATAAGCCCAGCCAGAGTTAGAAAACCTAGGAAGCTACTTGCCAAACAGTGAAGATGATATTAATGGGGAGATTTTCTCCATTGTTCCGCCAGTCCCTGCTGAGACCATGGCACCTGGGTAAGGAACGAGATCATCCATATTATTATTATTATTATTATTATTATTATTATTATTATTATTGCTAATATCATGTTCATTATTATGTGTTAATTTTACCGTGAGTATAAGAGTTCATGAATTCAAATTAGAGTATTAACCACAAAATATACAGGTATTTTCTGAGATTAATGCAAATGAACTTAACGGAATATTGGGATGTATATCCGCAGTTCATAAAATACGATTTTCTAATTTAGCGAGTCGTTGTCCGCGGGAAGAGCTGTAATTAGTAATAATAATAACGTTATTTGTTTTACGTCCCACTAACTACTCTTTTACGGTTTTCGGAGACGCCGAGGTGCCGGAATTTAGTCCCGCAGGAGTTCTTTTACGTGCCAGTAAATCTACCGACACGAGGCTGACGTATTTGAGGGCCGGGCTGAGTGGCTCAGACGGTTGAGGCGCTGGCCTTCTGACCCCAGCTTGGCAGGTTCGATCCTGGCTCAGTCCGGTGGTATTTGAAGGTGCTCAAATACGTCAGCCTCGTGTCGGTAGATTTACTGGCACGTAAAAGAACTCCTGCGGGACTAAATTCCGGCACCTCGACGTCTCCGAAAACAGTAAAAGAGTAGTTAGTGGGACGTAAAACAAATAACATTATTATTATCGTATTTGAGCACCTTCAAATACCACCGGACTGAGCCAGGATCGAACCTGCCAAGTTGGGGCCAGAAGGCCAGCGCCTTAACCGTCTGAGCCACTCATCCCGGTAGCTGTAATTAGAGTGCGATGTTTGTTAGATAGGTAGTAGATTCATTTGCCCGTCGGCTTATACCACCCGCCGTACCATACCTCAAGCAGTATGCATGTATGTAATTTCGTAGGTGGATCGCTTCATTGCTTCTTCAAGTAGTATGCATGTATAGGTCTAATGTGCAAGAAACAATTCTAATTTTCGCCACTTCACTGCAGCTTCAAGTATTATGTGTGCGTATTTTTCAAGAAACAATTCTAAGTAAATCACTGCAGAGCAGCTCTTGATAATATGCATACGTAAGTTGCATGAAAATGATCTATGATGCACAAGAAGGAAACGTTTTCACAGTAGAAACTATTGTAATGTATGTCAGTAAAGCTCAAATTCGTTCATCATTAGATTTTACCTGAGCTACAAACGTCGAATTTCCAACATTCATTTCATCTTTTTTTTTAAGAGGACATTATTTTGACGGCATGTGGATTCAGGGTCCTAAAATTAACTAGCATAAAAATATTGTTACTTATTTCCCAGGCACTCTCCACGTATATTTATGAGATCGGCAGTTTATTTTTCCGTTTTGCATAATAACTAGACACTTTTTGTATTTATCAGCCACTTCAGCTAATGCCAATGTCGAGTTCAGTGCAATTTTTGGTTATTTATTTGTGTGTCAGTAACAGTATCACTGGAAAACATCTGGGCGAGTCACAAATAACTGTTTGGGTCATGCGAAAGAAGACAAAATAGATCTTTGTGGGGCAATTTTTTTTTTGAAAATGTTTATATTCGTGTGCATCGCAGCATACTGTAAAAATCTACTTTAAAACATTGCATGTACAAGTTACAAACATTAGCGTTGACAAGGGTTAACTGGGTTGTCTTTGTACCGATGTAATTAGGAGCCCGGCTTCATGTCTAAATGGTTAGCGAGCTGGTATTTGGTGAAAGGGTCCTGAGTTCGATTCCCGGCTGGGTCGGGAATTTTTAACTTTAATTGGTTAAATCCCCTCGGACGGGAACTGGGTGGTATGTGCCGTCTTCATCATCATTTCATCCTCATCACGACGCGCAGGTCGCCTACGGGAGTCAAATCACAAGACCAGCACCAGGCCTCTCTGGAGGTCACACGGCATTTCATTTCATTTCGAATGTGGTGCCAAACTTGTTAAGTAATAGTTAATTTTGGAATGACAGAGGGATGAAAGAACAGTGAAGAACACGACTAATTATTTTATCATTAGGATGACGGAGGGCTGACTAAATACAAAAGGTAATGATTAATTTCCTCTGGGAACCCAGAGGGATCATTTTAATTCAATTATGAATTACGCGACCTTGTCGTAATTTATTGAGTATACGATCGAAACTATGTCGGAATGAAAGTGACAACCATATGAATTATAGGGTCCGCATAATTTTATTAACCTAGAAGGATGCTGGAGTCATTTTACTCAGTAGGTATAATGCAGGGCTCCGGCGGCCTCCTCTTCCTCCGCGATCGCTCGGCTAAATTAAGCTATGCTAACCTCACACTTTGGTTAAGCTAAGGTAACCTCACACTAGGGCCTAACCTTACCCTCACGATAGGTAAGGGCATAACCTCTCACCTTACGCTGACCACGCGTTAGCCTAACCTAACCTAACCCAACCTAGCCCACCTAGCTACCGACGTGATGTCTGGGGATTTACTTATGCCAATCCACTGGCAAGAAAAGCCGGAAAATGCAGTATTGACGAGACACAAAACCTGAGATGTATCTTCGCCCCCAGACTGAATATAGAGAATATAAAACGATGGAAAATCAGGAATAATTTCCTGAGTATTATGATATGCTTTGTTATGCTAATTATAATGCGCTCGCGGTAAAAACCGTGAGAACCAGACTAAATTTTCACAAGGGAGTCAAGTGGACTTCAGGTGTGTTTACCGGGGAAGCACACGATTTGGCGTGGCTTGTCGACCTAATAAATAATGAGCTCTGAGAGCAGAGAGCCCATTCTATTCTCAAATCTGATCTTGGAAGTGCGTAATGTGTGTCGGTCGCGCTGAAGCTTAATTTGTGTAGTAAAGTGAAATTGTTTGAACAGGGTTTGATAGTTGGGAACTATTCTATTGTTTGGTCGGTGAGAACACCGGTCAGCTACTTCTAGGCTGAATAGTAAAGCGAATAGCAATTAGAAAATCATGTTTCGAGATAAATACATTCTCTGTCTAGCTAGAATCGCCCGCTGTGTAGGCCTAATTACTCTGAAGCTAGATTGCTAACGTGTGCTCTAAAGAACTGTGCTAGCTCATACTGAATCATACTATTAAAAGTCTCATTAATTGAGCTATTCAATGTCGACTGGAAATAAGCTGCTGTTGGTTAGGATGATAAACTAAATGAAGCTGGAACAGTTTTTTTATGAACAGCACCAGCATCAATAAGCATAGCTGAAGGAGGAATGAACTAGCATAAAACTGCTTCATAGCGTACTAGGATAAAGGTGCGTGTGCGGTTGAGCACTAGACTTTGCCAGAGAACTTTCCGTAAGGGAATTTATAGGAGCAACCATGCTATGCTACAGTAAAAGAGATAAACATAGACGAATATGAACGTTAATTCTGTGTTTCCTTACAGTCAATGTTAGCTCCGCTCAAGAGTAACGTCCGACAGCGCTGATGTCCGACTGCGCATCCAAGTCGTACGAGAAGGCGCAAAGAAGACAACAGGTGCTACTGGCTGCAGAAGATCATCGGTTCAAGCAGAAGCCAGCAGCAGAGGATCAATACGATCAAGCAAAAGCTGGCAGTAGAGGATCATCAGGTCATCACGGTCAAGAAGAAACTACGGCAGGCGCTGAACCGAGGACTGTGTACCTGTGACTACTGCAGTACGATGGTGGGCTAGGCGCATATGGTCCTAGATGGAAGATCGCTAAAGACAGTCTCTATTTTATTGCATTGTTTAGGGACAGGATAGCTTCGCATATGTTTGTAAATAATTAGTTTAAGCCCTTCAGGCAAGTATGATTTACTTTTTCACACTCAGGACTTATATGTGTAGGAAATGCTTTATATCAGGGATTGTTAGTTGTTTTATGATGAGAGATTTAGGCTAGATGTAGTGTTGTTTTGTGTAAACAGATTTGTTGATTATCGTAGGTGTTATGTCTTGCAATACAGGATCATTAAAAGGAAAGGGACTATTACGGTCCTGTAACATCGTTAGATAGACCTTGTGGATAAGTGGGATACCTAGATATAAAAGTTTCGTGTTCATAAATTTCAGTTCAGTTGTAATAAGATCAGGTGTCCTCAACGTTGTAGTCAGGAGGGTCATCACTATAGTTCCCTCGAGTATCTCTTATACATGAGCATGGCACAAACCTCGGGCCACGGAGTCCAGAGGTACGGTATACAGACCAGATGTAGTGCTATTTGATTGGCCTGTAGATGGCTCGGCTGATGAGCCCATTGTTTGCGTAAGTACGCAAGAGATTTGAGTTATAATGGATACTTCGTGATATGTAATGGCGTATAGATGGCCAAGCAGAGAAGCCCCATAGTTTGCGGGTGTACGCCTCTAAGAACGTTATTACGATTTGTGACGGGCCAAGTAGAGAGACGAGTTTGTGAAGGGTCTGTATTTTATGGCAGTCTGCTCAGCTGTTGCAATGGCAGACATGGTGACGTAGAAACTCGAGTGGAGCGGGGAGCTGTTGATGACGTAATGTTTGTTATGGTTTGGCGAGAGAGGGTGGCGAGACTCTCACCCCACTACAAGGTCAGTCAGTATCCCAAGCCAGGGGCTGGTCGAGATAAGCAAATTTTCCACATTTTATTTTGTACATCTCTTACAGGTTCATTGAAGCTGTATGCATTTTGTGTGTGTTGTTATTGTATTGTTTCGCTTTGTCTGAGTTGATGTTACGCTTAGAGGTGTCGCACGAATACGAGACAGGATCTCGTGTTCGCATCTCAGCTGTGCACGTTTGTTAACTTCTGCGTGTGTATTTTATGAGTTTTCTGGGGCAATTTCATGTCCTGTAGTGCAGTGTAAATACTTCCCAATACATGGGAACGGATAGTGTAAGTTGTGCGAAGTAATTCCCTCCCTGATCTCATGTTTATTTCTATTGAAGTGCTTACCAGTAATGAATTAGAGTCAAGTCTGTCCAAACATAAAAACCATCTCCAGCACTTACGAAACATCTCCGGCGGACGCAGGACGAAGACAGATGTTTGCCACTTCATGGCTGAACAAATTGTACTGTATAAATTGAATAAAAATTTATGTTTATTCAAGGGTTTATCATCAAGCCTTATGTTTGTAATAAATTGTTATTTGATACGAGATCCTTCTTTAACTCAGACGAGTGTAGGCATTATTCCTAGGTAATATTCTTGTCCCTCTTAACTTCGTTTTATAAGTCACATGAACAAGCCACGGATCTCTCCGACTGTGCAGCCCGGTGCAGAAGAGGACAGGAATTTATGGTAAGATAGTGTATTTGCCACTATACTAGCGACCCACAAAGATAGGTATTTCTACGATACTACAGTACTTCCGACACATTCTCAGCATTTGGTTGACGGGTATTGGAGTCTGTAGGGAACAGTATGAGGACAATTTAGCTTAACATAGCTGAGCAATTCTGGAGGAAGGGGATTCCGCCGGAGCCCTGCATTTTACTACTTAATTACCTATTACCGCTGCGTATTTTCTTCAGTTTTTAATTTTATATATTTTTGTTATTGTCCACTCTCTATTTATCCCATAATTTTTCATCAGTGCTAATATTAATTAATTTTAGGTTCTCCTTATCTAATTTACTCGCCTTGTCTAGTAAACTGTAATTGGTTAGGTCTAGCGTGATATTTTAAATTAAAGTTTTAAAAGTCTGAAAATTGTACTGATGTCCAGGTGAGCTGTTAGAAGATAACAAACAATCACTGTAACGTCTTATAACGGAGTAGATGCTATGCACTAAACGTCAGGAAAGTATACTATCAAGCCAAGTACACAATAACACATTTTAAATAATATTCTATACTTAGCCCGAATAAATACTCTTGTGCCGTACACATTGAAAATATCTGCTACAACTTTCTGCGAAATTGAAGGGCCCAAACTTCAGACTGACTATTGCAAAAGTAGCGAACCTCAAAATGACTGAAAAAGCAGGAAAGGTGAAATACGCAATGAATTCAAGATGGACACGAAAAGCTAGTGGGGTATTACATGTGAAATAGGACAGAAACATGCTGTTTTAATTCTTAAAATAAGAAGTGTCCTATAGCCTCAGCTGCCGTGTGGGAACATTCAAATCTGAAGCATTTTAGGCTTCCTGTACAGCAGTTTCTACGTTCCATTTTACTCTAATAAATAGCAGAGTAAACTGGATCTCTCTTGGGTGACCAATGGCTGAGATTTTTAATTATTTCTCTATTCGGGTGAACACTAAACGTGTCACTATAGATCTTTCACACGACGACATAGTACGACATAGTGTGTCAAATAGAAATTTCTTAACATTTCAAAATATGACTATCTCAGCCAGATTCCAACACACTATCTTGGGATTCAGAAGGTGAAACTCTTCAGTGATTTCACGAGATAAAACTGAATTTATAGAATGCTTAAAGGACTTTGATTTAGTAAATTATTATGTATACCTAGGCTTACTCATCAGTGCCACCGGAAACTGCTAAAATGAGAGTATTTTCCTAGGTAGAGTATTCGACGTTAAACTCACTAGATCTGACAGAATCGGGCGGTATCCAGGATTAGGAAAATGCATTAGGTTGAATCTCTAGGCGTGTTCTCCGTCGTTCTGTACCATTGTGAGACCTAGAGGGTTGAATCTAAGGAGAATAAAGAAATCGATGCCTTGGAGATGAGGTGTTTTGGAGGTTATAACGGACAGCAAGTATGGTGAGAGGAACAAATGCCTCCATAATATAATAGTTGTACGTTATGGAACTGATATTTCCCCGTGTAAGTGAAAGCTACACACGATTCCTTGGTAAATTTTGAGAAGAGCGGGATTTGGAGAAAACTGCTGTATATGGCAATATTACAAATAGATAATTGGATCAAGCAAATATCATCAGATTACTGTATTTCTCTACCCTGAACTACGAATAGCTGAAGACCAATATGGGTGGTGATATCTCGTTCCAGATGGGACATTAATAGTGCAAAGGAAAGAGGTCAGGAAGTTCAGCAATGAGCAGCATGACCGATGATGTGGAGTTCTTAATGTGACTGTAAATTTTACAACAACACTCGATCAGGAATATTAGAGTGACTTATTTTCATTGTGGAAAAATATCCGCACTATAATATGGAAAAAATATAATCGGTGTAATGAATTAAGAATACTGGTAAATGTGAGCAATCCTGTAGTTTTTCGTGATTGTTGATATCACACTCATAGCCACGGGACCGCAAGTTTTAGGTCGGATGCAAACACGGGGCATGACTTTCATTTCAAAATTATCACATGCATTGTCCGAGATACGAACACGGCTCTCCTGGTGAGAATTAGAAATTATTCTACTCTGTAATAAAGCCTATAATGAGGATTGCTATGAAGTATCCTATAGGCTATGACAAATTTTCTTATTTGCTAAAACACACCATATTTTAATTACATTTCAAAATTATAATTACATTCATGCGTTCATGAAGACAGTAGATTTCTATCCTTTGTCCTATATTAATTCAATATTGGGAGAGAATTAACTGCTAATTGTAGATTAATGCTGAGCATATCTTAAGGAAACATATGGTCCCATGCCGTGCTCATTACGAACCGCGGCAATTATAACAACCACACCAACGACATTAGTTAAACATTATTTGGATACCGCAACAAAGCCTCCTAAATTAATTAACATTGCGAACAGGTTCGTTAGCAAGTCTCCACAAATATGACTATGTAATGAAGAGTAACATAGCTAACATACGAGCATATAGCCACTGGCAGACAGTGGATGGTCGGTCATTAAAAATTAAGAACATATTTAAAATAAGGCTGTATATCAGGCCCCACGATCTTGTAATAATCACTGGCCACAGAGTCTACAGCAAAACTAATGAAGTTTTTTCGGACGCTTTTATTTAAAGAGGAAATACTAGGAGGTCTCTTAAAGAAAATCTTGCAAAATACCGCACTAGTACGGAATGTTCGTGGTTTACGGTAAATGTCACCGTATTCTAGAATCTTTCCCAAGGAAATATTTATTATCCGCAAATTTCACATATAATTAGTTGTCAGATAGAAGCCGTCAGTTGAGGCGTGTGTTGAGTATGTGGTGTAGTTTTCGAGATGCTTGAATTTTACGTTGTTCGTCTTAGGTTACTGGTTTAACGTCGTGCCAGAACATCGAAGGTTCTTCGTTGACGTAGGAATTGGAAAAGGCTAGGATTGTCTTTCATTAAAGCACATACCTAGCATCTGCCTGCTGTGAAAATGGGAAACCATGGAAAACAATGTTTAGGGCTGCCGAAAGTGGGATGCAAACTCGCCAACTTCCGAAGGCAAGCTCTCAACCACTCGTTCCAAACATGATGGCCAGCTCGTTCGGTAGGGTATTATGAACAGCATGTATACACTCGCTTCTGATTAACACTGGAGGAAACATTTACGAAGTCGTATCGAGCGCTGAATACAGTTTATGACGATTCACGGAGTGCGACTCCATAGCTCATCGGTGATCACAACTACCTGCCGTTCTCGGCGGTAGGGGTTCGATTCTCGGTATTGCCAGAGATTTAAGAATGGCAGGAGGGCTGGTATGCAGCTAATTTCCATTAGGAGAGTGCCTGCGACGCATTACCTTCTATGTTCTTAAAAAGAAAAATGAATTCAACAAACAATACCATGTCTTGAAATAGTCATGCGTAATACCCACTTTTAATGCCTATTCATTCAAGAACTGACGTAAAACATTATGAGTAAAATGAAGGTATAATTAAAAAAATGAATATGCCTTCCTCTTCAAGCTGATGAATAAAATAAATTTCCTCAGCTACGAAACAACATATCGATGGCTTTCTTTTAAAACCTCGTATGTCCAAATGTTCTTCCTACCTATTATATCCCTTAAGACTGGCCACGCCTCCCAGTCATATATTTGTATGCAGTCCATCAGAACAATTTTCGCTGTGTTCATTTTCCCTTGCTAATGTCTAAAGGAAAATGGACCTTAACGTACCGTATTGTAGGGATGTTGATTGCATTGCAAATTTACACACTCCTACAGTATAATGTATTTAAGGTTCATTTTCCTTTGCAATTTGGCAAAGAAAAATGACCATAACGAAAATTATTCGTTTGGACTGCATATAAATATGGGTCTGGGAGGCGTGACCAGTCTTGAGGAATATAATGGATATGAAAAGTATTCGGACTTACGAGGTTTTTAAAGAAAGCCATCGATATAGAGGGTGGTCAAAATAAAACTGACCAGGGAAATATTTATAAGGCTGTCGCGGAATTGACCCTTATTAGTGAACAAGAATCCTGCCCATCACAGAAAATGCTGGAAATGGTGATTTTGATGCACCAATGGGTTGCTGTCATATGTTTGCGCGTGCGCATCTCCCGCATACTCAGCCCCGAGTAAGCCGCTGTGTCGTTGCTTGTGAACGAGAGGAGTATGCGTGCTTAATGGCCACTTGATTGCAACATAAAATGCTGCTCAAGAAAAAACAGCGCGTGTCCATTGTCGAGTGTTATGCGAAGCACGATTCATGAAAAATCTGTGCCGAACTGTTTGCACAAGGATTTAAGACTGGAAGTGTTTTAGTAAAACTTCCAGCAAAGTCTGCAATGCAAGACTTAGTGGCAAAATGGCGCAAATTGAGCTCTGTAGCGAATAAAAACCGGAACAATAAGAAAAGCGCTCCAACACCCAAAAACATTGCTCAAGTGAAGGAAAGATCTTCATGTCGAAACATCAAAAAGGACCTGAATCTTTATCCTTATAAATTTACTGTTGCACGTGCGTTAAAGCGCCCAGATGAAACTTCGAGTTTTGAGCATGCAGATGCATAGACATATGACAGCAACCGATTGGTGCATCGAAATCGCGGTTTCCCGGATTTCCTGTGCTGGGTAGTTCCATTGTTCTTAACAACGGTCAATTGCGCGTCAGTCTTATACATATTTTAGGGTAAGTTTTATTGTACTGAAATGTCCATAGAGAAAATATGTGGAGGAAAACCAGAGTTTTTGGAACAATCAAGCCTGGTGAGAATGCAGGTGATCTCAGAAACAACAGGCCACCCTATCTATTGTGCCATCCCTACAAAATCTTAGTAGGAGTGACTTTGGATACATTGGCTGAAATTGTAGAACCATTGTTCATTCCAGAACAAGCAGGTTTTCGACAAGAAGAAGTTGTACTTCCCATATACTACACCTCACGCAACATAGGCCCTATAGAAGATGGCAGTGAAAACGAAAGAGTCACTGGGAAAGATTTTTTTGACTTCTCATAAGCCTACTACACAGTAAACCACGGTATATTGCAAAGTAAAACTCTACAGAATAACTAAGTAGGTACCAAAAAGTAACTCGATGAGTGCTTTCTTCAGAATAGAAGGTTCTTTGCTGAATTGCAAGGCCAGCAGAACAGACAAGGAAGTGCGCTAACTCCTACATATTTAATATTTACACTAACGATCAGCCCAAGCCGCAAAGAGCGATGAGTTTTATTTAGGTAAATAATCTCTCACTAGCGTTCAAGAGGCAAATTTTGCGCATGCTGAAGAGAAGCTCTCGCATGCTCTGATTGATATACTGATCATTACCGGTACAATCAGCTGAAACCGTATCCATCAAAAGCAAAAGTCTGCGCCTTCCTCCATAAAAATAGACAGTGGTCAAGAAAACTGCAAGTAACCTGGGGAGGCACACAACTAGAACACTCCTGAGCGAGCATTCACCTACAAAATACACTGCTTGAACACCAAAAGGAAGGTATCAGCAAGAGCCGGGCTGAGTGGCAGGATCGATCCTGGCTCCTTCCGGTGGTATTTCAAGGTGCTCAAGTACAGTATGTCACCGTCGTGTTGGTACATTTACTGGCACGTGAGGAACTCTTGCGGGACTGATCAATTCAATCAATCAATACTGATCCGCATTTAGGGCAGTCGCCAAAGTGGCAGATACCCTACCTGTTTTCTCCTTAGATTTTCTTAAATGATTTCAAAGAAATTGGAAATTTATTAAACATCTCCCTGGGTAAGTTATTCCAATCCCAAACTCCCCTTCCAATAAATGAATATTTGCCCCAATATTTCCTCTTGAATTCCAACTTTATCTTCATATTGTGATCTTTCCTAGTTTTAAAGGCGCCACTCAAACTTATTGGTCTACTAATGTCATTCCACGCCATCTCTCCGCTGACAGCTGGGAACATACCACTTACTCGAGCAGTTGTCTTCTTTCTCCCAATTCTTCCCAGCCCAAACTTTCAAACATTTTTATAACGCTACTCCTTTGTCGGAAATCACCCAGAACAAATCGAGCTGCTTTTATTTGGAATTTTTCAGTTCTTGAATCAGGTAATCCTGGTGAGGGTCCCATACACTGGAACCATACTCTATTTGGGGTCTTACCAGAGACTTATATGCCCTCTCCTTTACATCCTTACTACAACCCCTAAACACCCTCGTAACCATGTGCAGAGATCTGTACCCTTTATTTACAATCTCATTTACGTGATTACCCCAATGAAGATCTTTCCTTATATTAACACCTAGATACTTACAATGATCCCCAAAAGGAACTTTCATCCCATTAACGCAGTAATTAAAAGTGAGAGGACTTTTCCTATTTGTGAAACTCACAACCTGACTTTTAACCCCGTTTATCAACATACCGTTGCCTGCCGTCCATCTCACAACATTATCGAGGTGACTTTGCAGTTGCTAACAATCGTGTAACTTATTTATTACTCTATAGAGAATAACATCATCCGCAAAAAGCCTTACCTCTGATTTTACTCCTTTACTCATATCATTTATATATATAAGAAAACATAAAGGTCCAGTGATACTGCCCTGAGGAATTCCCCTATTAATTATTAGAGGGTCAGATAAAGCTTCGCCTACTCTAAATCTCTGAGATCGATGTTCTAGAAATATAGCAACCCATTCAGTCACTCTTTTGTCTAGTCCAATTGCACTCATTTTTTTCAGTAGTCTCCCTTGATCCACCCTATCAAATGCTTTAGACAGGTCAATCGCAGTACAGTCCATTTGACCTCCTGAATCCAAGATATCTGCTACATCTTGCTGGAATCCTACAAGTTGAGCTTCAGTGGAATAACCTTTCCTAAAACCGAACTGCATTCTATCAAACCAGGTTATTAATTTCACAAACATGTCTAATATAATCAGAAAGAATGCCTTCCCAAAGCTTACATGAAATTCATGTCAAACTTACTGGCCTGTAATTTTCAGCTTTATGTCTATCATTCTTCCCTTTATACACAGGGGCTACTATAGCAACTCGCCATTCATCTGGTATAGCTCCTTCAAGCAAACAATAATCAAATAAGTACTTCAGATATAGTACTATATCTCAACCCATTGTCTTTAGTATATCCCCAGAAATCTTATCAATTCCAGCCGCTTTTCTAGTTTTCAACTTTTGTATCTTATTGTAAATGTCATTGTTATCATGTGTAAATTTTAATACTTCTTTAGCATTAGTCCCCTCCCTTATCTGGACATTATCCTTGTAACCAACAACCTTTGCATACCGGTACTGCTGACTGAATACTTCTGCCTTTTGAAGATCTGCATTTACACACTCCCCTTGTTCGTTAATTTTTCCTGGAATGTCCTTCTTGGAACCTGTTTCTACCTTAAAATACCTATACATACCCTTCCATTTATCACTAATATTTGTATGCCTGCCAATTATGCTTGCCATCATGTTATCCTTAGCTGCCTTCTTTGCTAGATTCAATTTACTAGTAAGTTCCTTCAGTTTCGCCTTACTTCCACAGCCATTTGTGACTATTTCTTTCCAATCTGCACCTCCTTTTTAGTCTCTTTATTTCTCTAAATTCCGGCACCTCGGCGTCTCCTAAAACCGTAAACGTAATTAGTGGGGCGAAAACAAATATTATTATTATTATTATTATTATTATTATTATTATTATTATTGTCTCAGCAAGGAACAATATTCTTCAGAAAATATCGAGTACAACCTGAGACGCAACAACGTACATTAAGAACTTCAGCTACAGGCCTTTATTATTCAACTGCAGAATACGCCTGTCCCAAATGGTACAGATCCAGTCACGCTGACCAAGTGGATATTACCTTAAATGAATCTTTCAGACTCATTACAGGTTGTGCGAGGTCTGCAGCACTTGAAAATTAGTACTGCGTTGCAGGTATCCAACTTACAGGTATACGTCGTGATTCTGGAGCCAGAAGAAGAAATCTAGTACATTGAACTTCAAAAATTTTACCTAACCTATATGGATATGAACCACCAACCTGAAGGATTAAGTCAAGAAAAAGCTTCCTCCACGCAACAGAAAGCTTTAAGGAAGCACTTTCAAAATTTGAAGTAAATTCGTGGCGTTCCAGATGCAGCTTCCTCGCAGTAAGGATAGTACTTTCTGCAAGCCTCTCTACAGGTCGCTGGGAGAGTTGCTCAGCATGGAAGGCACTTAACAGGCTGCGATCAAAGACCAAGTAAGATAGCGGATATTCCCCAGTGACTCCACACTATGCGAATGTGGTGAAGAGCAAACCTTGGACCAGCTACAAGCTCTCCTCAGAACCCCATTGATGCCGCCAAGAGGGCGTACTAATTGGCTAGATATGGACACACTACCTACATTTTCTATCTGTAGGGTAGCTCGTATGATGTGATGTTAACTTGTGACTTCAAATGATAGTATGCTTGTAGTACCAATTATTGGATGTATTTTATGTTATATTTTAATATATTAGACGCTATATGTTATGATTCTGATACGATTACTATAAATAAATAGCTTAGGCTAGTTACTTCAACACTAAATTTCTAGTTTCCCTTGATTCTCACGATGATCATGAACAAAACATGTAATCTTGCTTCATTTTCTAGTGTAAGAGAGAGTTAAACCAACGAATACATGCCTTTCTCTTCTATACTAGTTTTAGGTTTTATATATATATATATATATATATATATATATTTGTGTTCATCTCCTATATTTCACTTTCTGTTTAGTTATGTCATTAAGCTATCTTAGTAGTTGCATATTTATTTTTAACTAACGATTGCTTATTTATTGCAAAACATCTGCTTGCTTAAATTGAGCAAAATTCACATTTTCATTCAACAAGAACAAATGTTAACTAAAAATGTAAATGCTTAAGACACATTCATTACAATTAATGAAATGGTATTCAGATTTTTAAATAGCTTAATATTAATTTTCATGAAATGTTCCTACTTTTTTACGAATTGAACAATTCATTAAACATTTTCATGTTTCCATTTCTGAAATTGAGCAAAGACTTTTTTTATATCAATCGCATGCTACCGAATCCTTTGAAATATATAAATTTTCAATCGTTACCGTACATTTGCGTTTTCGAAGTCGTGCTGCTATGGTTAATAATTACTTGTGTCGAAGAACCAGCACCATTTTGTTCTTATAAATGAAATGTGGTTTCATAAAAATTATATGGACATATCTTCAATAGTGTTTGAATTAACATGAAAATCATAACGTGTAAACATGAAAGTTAAGGGAAGTGAGCATTGAACAATGTAGCAAGTGACATACATAGACATTTTATTTGAAGTAGTGTAGGTAATGACATTTTACGGGAGGAAAGTACCCTCAATAAATAAAAATCCAATTTAAAAGGCATGTTATAACTAATTAACCTTCACCAGCTCACGGCCTTTTAAATCGCACCAGCACTCCCCGTAATTTTCGGTATATTTCCATAGGTTCATCTCTGCTTTACACCCATGAATGATAGTAGTCGGAATTGGTCGATTCCCAAATAAATTCTTATGAAAATAGTTGAAGGAGAAACTTTAATCCTTAAATCACAGATCAGTTTAAAGTTTAATCGGTTATTCCTGGATTAATCGTGACTAAAATACGTAACATATTTTAATAAAAATGTCACTGGTTTTGGGTCCCATTAACTACATTTTAATGGTTTTCGGAGATACTGAGGTACATAAATTTCTTCCTGAAGGAGTTCTTCTGGGTTTTCTTAAATCTAGCGATACGAGACTGACGTGTTTGAGAAATTTTAAATATCACCGGACTGAACCAGCTTTGAAACTGTGAAGTTGGGCTCAGGAGGCCAGCTTTCTGCCCCCTGAGTTCCTTACCAGGGCTGTCGCCTTTCAAGTCACAGTTTAAATAAAAAAGTACTTTAACATTAACTCATACATAAGTATATCGTAGTATATATTTCTAAAAGAAAAATTTGCGCACTGGGTATAAATATTTGAAAAAAATAGAAAGGACAGAACTTAAGACAAATGAAAAGCTAGATGTTGCATTACTCTGCTATCCATTTGAATTTTATGCAACTGGGGAACACTATTTCTTCCTAATGTTCTAGCATTCCTCACAGAAAATGTGAGTGCCTTATTTTTAAAATAGAGCGGTGATTATCACCCACGTTGTAGAACGAAGATTAACTTATACCTCCTTCTTTGTAATGATCGCTTGTCAAAATGAAATTTAAAGTTTATTACATGTTTCCCGGCTAAGATGTCAATGTCGTGTTAAATCTTTATAAGAAACACTGATATTCGTGACTTGTGAACAAAACCTTCTCATTTTCACGTAGATATCTACATAATTTCTACCTTCGTCTACATAATATTTGTTGTTCACATGACCGCTTCATTACGGCACATGGAGAAAGTAGTTCTACCTGCCGTATTTCACACTGTCACTCACGAATTGGTACCTGCCATTCCTGACTTCGTTTGTCAAGTGCACTGTGGCCAAGAAAATATATCTCACTCACACTGCCGCATTCCCATCGGAAATATAAAGGGAAACGATACGTACTTCCTGATATGTGGTATTGATCGACTTGCAGTGTATCGGTTATTGGCTAACCAAGTGAGGCGTACAAGGTTTAATGTAAAGGCTTCTGCACAATTTGATGTTCAAGTGTGTAGCACGCAGGAATCATTCATGTTTCATGAGGAGAGAGAGAGAGAGAGAGAGAGAGAGAGAGAGAGAAATAGACAGGCAAAGAAAGGACAAAGTGCTTCAATTCCGCGGTTTTCAGAGCGGTAAGAGCATTACTTCCTGGCCTACCAATTCTCTGCGTTAAGTAAGAAGGATGTTAGTCGTAATGATTAACGCCTGTTACTTCAAATAAGAGCATCACATCACGTAACTGAAGAGCACGCATTCCAAATCTCTTGTAGCCTATCTATTTCTGTCCGTTGCGAGCCGACCTAGATATGTAAAGTTAAGACTCCCTTCTGCTATGTAGCAAAGTACTTTACCTAAGTAGGGATGTATTCATGTTAGACTCACGCTAGAAATCTGTATTTAGCTTCAACATGTCTTAACTTCTACCTATTTGAATTTTCAACGTACCGTATCTTAAATCTACACTGCTAACATGTACTTTGTTCTTCTGAAGAATACTTATTTAGATGATCCAATGAATAATTTTCATGAGTTGAAATCTTAATTCAAATAAACTGATAACAGATTAAATGATAAAATTCAAATTCTTGGACATTAAAATCTTTAAAATATATCAGATATGGATAGTTTTGTGACGTAATCAAATGGCGCATGGCTTCTAGTGCCGGTAGTGCCTGAGGACATGTTCGGTTCGGCAGGTGCAGGTCGTTTTTGATTTGACGCCCGTAGGTGAACTGCGCGTCGTGATGAAGATGAAATGATGACGGAGTCGAAACATACGCCCAGCGCCCATGCGAGCTAAATTAACCCATTTTTTAAAATTACCAACCCTGACGGGAAGCGTACCCGGGACCCGTGTGACCACAGGATAGCACGCTAACTATTTAGCCATGGAGTCGGACAGTGATGAAAGTCATATTAATCTAAAATACCTTTTAAAGTCATATTAATCCAAAATACTCACCTTTATTTCTGGTAAATTGAACATCATATTTTCGAACATGGTGGCGACGTTTAGATATGCAGTACAGAAAAATGTTAAACCAGAACCATTAATCACCTCTCTAATTAAAATAACCTCTGCTCTAAGTATTCCTTATAAATACGTGACTTTGGGAATAAACTCTTTAATTTATCTTTTGTCTTTAACGTGGTTACTTTGGTTGCTGATGTGGAGAACTGGAACTGGAAGTATGCGTCTAAGGTAACACAATGCAATAGAAAGTTAGTGAACACTTCATTTTCGTCATATTAGGAATTATTTTTCGAACTTTATTCCTCCCATTGCTGCAGAACGAATGGACATCAGACGATACAAAATTAGGACCGTAAAGTCCAGTACACGATAGATCTCTTGTACTATTATTAGAGTGTGGTGTCGTAAAACTGTGCAGAAATATGGGGTTTATTCGAAAATTTCACATCCTTTCCATGGCATTTTCATATGTTGAAATCGCCTGCTTTTGATCGTCCATAACCTCCATACACATCATCATTCATCATGACACCATTAGAGTTGCCCAGATAGAATGCCTTCAAGATGATCTCAACACCACAGCGTTTCAGAGACCTGAACATTGTCAGAGGACGCCATATATGGTACTAAGTCTAAATGAAGGAAGGACAATCTTCCAAGAAAAAGAAAGCGATTTGTAATGCTTTCATATCGTCGCTTCACCGGTAAAACCTTGTATCCCACAATACTCTTCCTATCCATTATTCTCCTTAAGACTGGTCACGCCTCCCAGCCACATATGGATACTCAGTCCATCAGAACAATGTCCGTTGTGTTCGTTTTCCTATGTCGACGATTAAACGAAAATGAACCTTACATGCACTATGAGTGCGTAAATACGTAATGCAAACGTACATTCCTACAGTACGGTACTGTAAGGTTCATTTTCCTTTACACATGGGCATAGGAAAATGAACACAACAAAATTTGTTCGGATGGACTGCATATCCATACGCGGCTGGGAGGCGTGACCAGTCTTAAGGAGAATAATTCATAGGAAGAGCTTTGTGGAATACAGCCTTTTACCGGTCGAGCGACGATGTATTACTGTTCATTTGCGTTAGATACTGGAAGGACAAAGTTTGAGGTTGTAAAAATGTACATTTCTAGGTTGTGTGTATCTGTAATACAACATTCTGCAACTTCATTATTGCAACATTTTAGTGTTTGCTGTATGCACTGAAGCACATTCTTTATCATAGGCCGTTTTCAAACACCCTTCAACATGAATTCACGTTGGTTTTCAACCATTGTTCATTTCCTCCATTCTTCTCTCAAACCGCTGTTATTCAAATCGAATGTTGCTAGATGGCGGCAAATTTCCCGTGGTATCAAAAATATTACCCATCTTAAAATTGTCGGTAAATTCTATCATTTTTATTCAAATACTGGAATTTTAGATTTAGAGTATAATGCGCATCTGAAATCTGGTGGTAATTTCTTGAAGAAAAGTGTAAACACGAGGAAATGTGAGTGGCAAGGAATTTTTATTCACTCCATGTGAGTCACAAAAAAAAAAGACGCCTATAGCAATATTTCATGGCCGAATGTCACAGGCATATTAGAAATTTGACGGCTGAATTCCAGAGGCATATTAAGCATCATCAGGAAGGAAACACACTAAATACCAGGAACCTTCTTATTATTCCTAATATTGTGGTCGACATTTCAATCTGGTTTGTGTCAGTTTTACTGTAGGATGGCCTTCCTGGTTCCAAGCCTGTGTGGAGAGCCGTCTTCAATGTTCTGTGTTTCTGTAGTAGCTTGAAGTGTGGTATGTTGTATTTGGATGAAGAGATGTGTATGACGAACACAAGCACCCGGTATCCAAGCCAAGAATTAACCGTACTCAGTGTCCGCCTCTGTAGCGTGACGGGTAGTACTATTAGCTTTCGTCCTCAGAGGCCCGGGTTCGATTCCCGTTAGATTATCTACGATTTGTTTTATGTTGCATTGATGCAGATAGGTCTTATGACGACTATGGGATAGGAAAGGGCTGCGAGGGTGAAGGAAGCGTCAGTGGCCTTTATTAGGATGCAGCCCCAGCAAGAGCCTTGTGTGAAAATGGAAAAAACCACGGAAAAACATTTTTAGGGCTGCCGACAGTGGGGTTCGAACTCACTATCTTACGAATGAAAGTTGACAGCTGTGCGAGGCTAATCGCACGGCCAACTCTCTCGGTCAACACATTAGATGTTTGGCACAAGTGTTTACATGTTCCTTATAAGAGGCGAATTTCATGGTTGATCTAATGGATGGTTCACCTGCTAAGACACATGTTGAGTTTTACAAGTTGCATCAAATCTTTAATACTGTAACATAAGTTATTCATCATTCTTCAGTATAAGCGATATGAAATAGGGTACCCAGAGGCAGTGCTCTTGTATTAATTACTTATTGCCGTTTAGCAATAAATATAATGTTAAATGATTTGCAGTATAGCACTAGTGGGTGTTCCGCTGTGCATTTTCGTCTTAATTTATTAAATTAAAGCGATCTGTTCCATGCAAGTAAACGAAATTGGATCAGTATCAAATTGAACCTATAATACTATTTATGCAAAACGTTTGACCTTCCAACTTCAATTTTTCTTTTTCTTTCTCTCTTAGTCTGTTTACCCTCCAAGGTTGGGTTTCCTCTCGGACTCAGAGAGGGATCCCACCTCTATCGCCTCAAGGGCAGTGTCCTGGAGCGTAAGGCATTAGGTCGGGGATACAACTGGGGAGTATGACCAGTACCTCGCCCAGGCAGATTGGAAGGGATAGACAAGGAAGAGGGAAGGAAGCGGCCGTGGCCTTAAGTTAGGTACCATCCCGGCATTTGCCTGGAGGAGAAGTGGGAAACCACGGAAATCCACTTCCAGGATGGCTGAGGCGGGAAACGAACACACCTCTACCCAGTTGACCTCCCGAGACTGAGTGGACCCCGTTCCAGCCCTCGTACCACTTTTCAAATTTCGTGGCAGAGCCGGAAATCGAACCCGGACCCCCGGGGGGTGGCAGCTAATCACACTAACCACTACACTACAGAGGCGGACCTTCAATTTTTCTTTTGGTTTAATGCCTCATTACCACATGGACGGTTCCGGCAATGCAAGGATGGGAGAGGATTATGTCTGGGAAGGTAGCATCCATAGCCTCAATTAAGGTTCAGCCCAATATTTTGCCTGGTGTGAAAATAGTTAACCACGGTAAACCGTCTTGAGCGCTGCCAACTGTGGGATTCAAACCCATCATATCCCGAAAGCAAGCTTATAGTTGAGCTAACGTGAATCGCATAGAAAAAAGCTCGGTTTTAGACTTTAAAAGAAATATTCAACTTAGAGTATATTTTCCTGAAAGGAAAGCGAGTCCGGTAACTGGACTAGTGCCTATGTCGTTATCATGGAGGCACTATGTTAAACAATCTGCTATACGTCCCGCCGCAAAGATAGGTCCTGTGGTGACGATGAGATAGGAAAGGGTTGGGAGTGGGAAGGAATCGACCGTGGCCTTAATTAAGGTACAGCCCTAGCATTTGTCCGGAGTGAAAATGGGAAATTACGGAAAACCATCTGCGGACAGTGGTGTTCGAACCCACCATCACCCGAAGCCCTACGTTATATTCCTGACTCTTCCAATAACCCTTTCTTGATTACAGTGGGATATTTTCACTGCATTCTCACCAGGGCAGCCATGGTTTGAATTCCGGCTATTGCAAATGGAATTCTAGAAATGAAAAGTCACTCCCGTTCTGTTCGAATATCACCTAAAGTCTATCTCAAATAGGAGGCATTCGAGAGGTTACTTGGAATCGTCCAACCTTAAGGCTGGTATGTTGTCACATTATGGAACCCACTAAAAGGTTGTGTTCGTGGATAATCTCATTGCGTTAACTATCACCTGCGCCACGCCAAGTTATTTTTACTTCATAAAAACGACTGTGTCCGCCTCTGTGGTGTACTGGTCAGTGTGATTAGCTGCCACCCACGGAGGTCCGGGTTCGATCCCCGGCTCTGCCAAGAAATTTAAAAAGTGGTACAAGGGCTGGAACGGGTCCATTCAGCCTCGGGAGGTCTACTGAGTAGAGGTGGGTTCGATTCCCACCTCAACCACCCTGCAAGTGGTTTTCCGTGGTTTTCTACTTCTCCTCAAGGCAAATGCCGGCATGGTACCTAACTTAAGGCCACGGCCGCTTCCTTCCCTCTTCCTTGTCTATCCTTTCCAATCTTCCCATCCCCCTCCAAGGCCCCTATTCAGCATAGCAGGTGAGGGCGCCTGGGTGAGGTACTGGTCATCCTCTCCAGTTGTACCCAGACCCAATGTCTCACGCTCCAGGATACTGCCCTTGAGGCGGTAGAGGTGGGGACCCTCGCTGAGTCCGAGGAAAAAACCGACCCTGGAGGGTAAACAGATAAAGAAGAAGAAGAAGAAAAACGACCGTAACTTAAAGAGCTTCCAGTTTGACACGGACTGTGTATGGCTATGGTCCCTGTATCTAAAATCACGTTGCACTACAAGCTTGCCATTTGCAGATTTCATTGCGTGAGATAATTCATTCTATAGAGCCAGATATCTGGAAGTTTCCTCAGGAACTCTTCCGCGCTGTGGGTGCCGCTGTTCGAATACATCTACGGCACCACTGGATCTCGTAAGAGGCACTGAAAGGGCTCTCGAATTAAGAGCGTGGGCTGGCGACCACGGATTCTAAGCTGAGCCTGGCATTGCTTCCACTTCCTTGCAGCAGGCTCCTCACTTTCACCTTCCCTATCCGATCTCCCTCAGTCATTTTCACTTTTCTTCCGATCCCGAAGGTATTAGGTTTGCGAGGCCTTGGGAGTTTCATTTTCACAGCATTCGAGGCACTTCCTCTTCTTTTGCCTTTACCATTATTCCTTGAAATGTCGATCCTTTTCCCTTCTCTTCGTGTTGACAGAGGATGGTTGCCCATCTTTACTTCCTCTTAAAATAATACTCACCGGGCGAGTTGGCCGTGCGGTTAGAGTCGCGCAGCTGTGAGTTTACATCCGGGAGATACTGGGTTCAAATCCCACTGTCGGCACCACTGAAGACGGTTTTTCATGGTTTCCCATCTTCACACCAGGCAAATGCGGGGGCTGTACCTTAATTAAGGCCACAGCCGCTTCTTTCCCACTTCGAGGCCTTCCCCATCGTCGGCATAGCAAAAAGAAATAAAAAAATAAAAAAACAATACTCACCACAACCACTCAATAGAAAATCTATAAGATGAATGACCTGAAAATCCATCCTGGTTATAAATAGAATTGAAGTAGTCTAGCCTTCTTATTTTTGAGGGTCATGAATTTTGTCTCTCGGCGAGATTGCCAATTCGTAATCCCATGGATCTTTCGCGACCAATTTCGTGGTGCATTCTGCGGGCTAACTCAACATCTCTATAGCTTTTCAAATGTATTGTGGCTCTACATTATCACAAATAACCCGGGTTTAAGTGAGTAATAAGTCCAACTTTGCTCTTACACTCTGGTACCTCGCCGGCATCGTGATCGATTTGAGATTAATATTATTCAATCCCGGTGGAAGTTTCTTCTTATTTGTTCTACGTCATATAATAATAATAATAATAATAATAATAATAATAATAATAATAATAATAATAATAATAATAATAATGTTTTTCATGATCAGTAAAATATTTTAAAATGAGGTTAAATGGCGTCGGCCTTTCTGGTCGATCTCCCTTTGTATATTTTGTCTAGGATCCTGGCAGAATCAGCACTGAAATATTTCAGATTATTCATAACACCAACTCAACTTCTTATTTTTGGTCGCCCTCCAGTCTCAAAGCAGTGATCCACATGATTATCTGAGTCGACTTATAATCATCCTGAGATTAGTTTAGAAGTTGCCGGATAACAACTTTTCAGATTTATTTAGCCTGATCACTCATTGAGCTCAGTGTAAACTCCTTTCTGCAACCTAAAGTCTCTATTTACCATTTTTGGGTCGGTTAACATTCAAAGCCATATGGTATGGCTCGATTGAACTAAATTATTTTTAATTTCCCTTTGAGATGGAGTGACACTTTTCGAAGAGAAATCCTGCCATTTGTAGTCACATTGCGTAACCATTATTATATTCTACTGCTAACGTCATTATCAACCCAGTATTTGATCTAGCATAACGGAAGGCACTTGTTGTTATAACCCCTTCATTTCCAATTCCTGGTGCCTCAAACCTGTATATATTGCATTATACAGTAAATACACAGCTTAATTTTACTTTTCTTTAAAACAAAAAATGTTTCCAATACATCCTGCCAGATGTAAAGTTTATCTTGATATACTGGAGTGTACGTATGTCTCAATCAATCAATCAATCAATCAATCAATCAATCAATCAATCAATCAATCAATCAATCAATCAATCAATCAATCAATCAATCAATCAATCAATCAATCAATCAATCAATCAATCAATCAATCAATCAATCAATCAATCAATCAATCAATCAATCAAGCAAGCAAGCAAGCAAGCAAGCAATCAATCTAGCAATCAATCAATCAATCAATCAATCAATCAATCAATCAATCAATCAATCAATCAATCAATCAATCACTACTATCTGCATTTAGGGCAGTCGCCCAGGTGGTAGATTTCCTATGTGTTCTTTTCCTAATTTTTCTTAAATGATTGCAAAGAAATTGGAAATTTATTGAACATCTCCCTCAGTAAGTTATTCCAATCCCTAACTCCCCTTCAACCGAATATTTTCCCCAAGTTTTCCTTTGTTAACAAGTCACAAGTGAATAAATAGTGTATAATACAGAAGACACAACAATCAATCAGGTATAATTGATCTGCATTTAGGGCTGCCGCTCATGTGACAATTTCCCTAGTTGTTATTCCAGTTCTTAAATGATTTCAAAATACTTTGAAATTTATCGAACGTTTCCTTTGATAAATTACTCTACATACAATTCCTAATTCTTCCCATAAATTAATATTTGCCTCAATATTTCATCCTAAATTCCAATTTTCCCTTTACATTTTGATCTTTCCTACCTTTAAAAGCTTCACCGAAACCTATTCGTCAAGTAATGTCATTCCGCGCCATTCCTCCACTGACAGCTCGGAACATATCACTTAGTCGAGCAGCTCGTCTCCTTACTCCAAAGAGATCTCAGCTCAAAGTTCACAACATTTTGTCGGAAATCACCAAGAATATATTGTGCCACTTTTCTTAGATCTTTTTCAGTTATAGTATCAAGTATTGATGTGGATCCGATATACTAGAACCATACTCAAATTACTGTGGTCTTGCCAGCGACTTAAACGCCCTCTCATTTGCATATTTACAACAAACTCTGGACACCCTCATAAACATGTGATGAGGTCTTTCTTTACCACATCGTTAATGTGATTACCGCAAAGATGATCATCCCGTATATTAACTTCTAGGTACTTACAGTAATCCGTATGAGGTACATTCACCCCAGCAACAGAGTAATATACCGAGCTCGATAGCTGCAGTCGCTTAAGTGCGACCAGTATCCAGTATTCGGGAGATAGTGGGTTCGATTCCCACTGTCGGCAGCCCTGAAGATAGTTTGCCTTGGTTTTCCATTTTCACACGAGACAAATGCTGGGGCTGTACCTTAATTAAGGCCACGGACGATTCCCTCCCATTCCTAGTCGCTTTCGGTCCCGTCGTCGCCATAAGACCTATCTGTGTCGTTGCGACGTAAAGCAACTTGCAAAGGACACAGTAATAAAAACTGAGGTGAGTTTTCCTCTTGATAAGAAACATACAACTTGATTTTTAATTCTGTTTACCACCATACCGTTGGCTGATGTCCACCTCACAACATTGTCTGGATCTTTTCTTGTAGTCGCTCATAATCCTATATTTTATTTACTACTCTATAACTTACAGTATAACATCCTCCGCAAATAGCCTTGTCTATGATTCCATTGATTGTATAAACATATATAAAGGTCCAATAATACAGCCATGTTGGACCCCCTCTTAATAATTGGAGTATCAGATAACACTTCACTTACTCCAATTCTATAAACTCTTTTTTCTAGAAATTTAACCAGGTCTATATCTAGCCAAAAGCCCCCATTTTCGTCACTAGTCTTCCATGATCTACACAATAAAAACCCTGAGATCTAAAAAATCGATTATATCATGCTGAAATACTACAAGTTTAGCCTCACTGGAATAACTTTTTCTAAACCCGAACTATATTCCATCATACTAATTTCGAAGACGTGTCTATTATAATTAAAAATAATGCTTTCCAAGAGTTCACAAGCAACACATGTCATGCTGACTGGCCTTTAATTATCCGCTTTAAGCATCTCACCCCTTCCCTTGCACACTCGGGCTATTATAGCAACTCCCCATTCAAGTGGTATCGCTCCTTCATGCAATCACTAATCAAATAAGTATTTCAGATATGCGATTATATCCGAACACATTGTATTTCATACATCCCCCCAAAACATTTTCATTCTGCACCATTGTTAACCAGCTTCCAGTTAATTCTAGAAGCTTCCTTAACGCGAGCCTCAACAATTCGCCAGCACTATTGATCTACAGTATATTCTGCCTGCCTGCCCATATTGTAGTCATTCCACCGACAGAGTCGTCTCTCACCTGTCCACCTGCAATCTCGCTCTTCTTTGTGACAATATGTTCACGTTAAAAACACGTATCATTTAATCTATGGTACATATTCACGAAAACTTATCCCTGCGACTCAAGACGTCCTTAGTAAATAGAGGAAATGAAGCATATACACTGACTGACAGAGCAAATGCAACACCAAGAAGGAGTAGTTCGAAAGGGATGAAAGTTGGGGAAAAAACAGAGACGGCACGGACGAATAATTGATGTTTATTTCAAACCGATATGCAGGTTACACAATGCGCACGGCATCGACTCAGTAGGATGTAGGACCACCGCGAGCGGCAATGCACGCAGAAACACGTCGAGGTACAGAGTCAATAAGAGTGCGGATGGTGTCCTGAGGGATGGTTCTCCATTCTCTGTCAACCATTTGCCACAGTTGGTCGTCCGTACGAGGCTGGGGCAGAGTTTGCAAACGGCGTCCAATGAGATCCCACACGTGTTCGATTGGTGAGAGATCCGGAGAGTACGCTGGCCACGGAAGCATCTGTACACCTCGTAGAGCCTGTTGGGAGATGCGAGCAGTGTGTGGGCGGGCATTATCCTGTTGAAACAGAGCATTGGGCAGCCCCTGAAGGTACGGGAGTGCCACCGGCCGCAGCACATGCTGCACGTAGCGGTGGGCATTTAACGTGCCTTGAATACGCACTAGAGGTGACGTGGAATCATACGCAATAGCGCCCCAAACCATGATGCCGCGTTGTCTAGCGGTAGGGCGCTCCACAGTTACTGCCGAATTTGACCTTTCTCCACGCCGACGCCACACTCGTCTGCGGTGACTATCACTGACAGAACAGAAGCGTGACTCATCGGAGAACACAACGTTCCGCCATTCCCTCATCCAAGTCGCTCTAGCCCGGCACCATGCCAGGCGTGCACGTCTATGCTGTGGAGTCAATGGTAGTCTTCTGAGCGGACGCCGGGAGTGCAGGAGTGCAGGCCTCCTTCAACCAATCGACGGGAAATTGTTCTGGTCGATATTGGAACAGCCAGGGTGTCTTGCACATGCTGAAGAATGGCGGTTGACGTGGCGTGCGGGGCTGCCACCGGTTGGCGGCGGATGCGCCGATCCTCGCGTGCTGACGTCACTCGGGTTTGCGCCTGGACCCCTCGCACGTGCCACATGTCCCTGCGCCAACCATCTTCGCCACAGGCGCTGCACCGTGGACACATCCCTATGGGTATCGGCTGCGATTTGACGAAGCGACCAACCTGCCCTTCTCAGCCCGATCACCATACCCCTCGTTAAGTCGTCTGTCTGCTGGAAATGCCTCCGTTGACGGCGGCCTGGCATTCTTAGCTGTACACGTGTCCTGTGGCACACGACAACACGTTCTACAATGACTGTCGGCTGAGAAATCACGGTACGAAGTGGGCCATTCGCCAATGCCGTGTCCCATTTATCGTTCGCTACGTGCGCAGCACAGCGGCGCATTTCACATCATGAGCATACCTCAGTGACGTCAGTCTACCCTGGAATTGGCATAAAGTTCTGACCACTCCTTCTTGGTGTTGCATTTGCTCTGTCAGTCAGTGTATATTAGTATAAATATAACGAGCACTGGAGCACCTGTTGTAATTATTTTGACTGTCTAGTCAATTATAACAAAATAAGGGATTAAAGGTAATAAAAGAGCATATATATAAAACCCTGCCTGCTGCCATTTCTTGATGGATACAGTACTTTTGTATCCATCTCTTGGCACAGGCCAGAGTACAGTGTAGCTTCCACCGAAGTCCCAGTCTCATCCACAGCTGTGACAATATGGAAGCTGCTGGGGTATGGGTGGTGCTGAGTAATGACATTCAGAGCACGACTAGTGCATCTGAGTGTTATGAAAGGTGTTGCTCATAGGGTCAGTCGTGCTGCAATAGCACTTTATGACCCAGTGAGGAAAGCAATGGCAAACTACCTCACTCCTCGTCTTGCCTAGTACGCCTCATTTTGGTGCTGCCATTGGTTTTTGCGGTTTCCTTATAACCGCATAAACTTTGGTGGTGCTATTTGAGGATCCAACCAGCCTCTGGGCTGATGACCTAACAGACACACAGACATATATAAAACCAATCAAATACATTGGTATTGATAATTTATATACAGAGCTAAGCTTTCAGCAAGGAAATGTTTTCGTTAACTCTTTGCGACGTTGTCGGCTTTACCAGAAAAAATGCAGTTAACGTTTTGTTTATTGTGCGGTCTCTGGTCGGACGTATTACTTAAGATGCTTCTGTGAGCTATTCAGTTGACTTTATATAAAAATTAAAGTGCATTACGTGCGATAAAATTAAAGCGATAACGCGAGAAAAATATAGAATTGCTGTGATAACTGCTGATTGGTTGAAGTTCCTGATATTCGTATTCCGGGTTGATTATTACACCCATGATCTAAATAGTCGCCTGAAGAAGAAGTGAGTATTCTTTCATTTCATACGAACTACGATTCAAATAAATCTTTACACAGATATTAAAAACAAGTATTTTTAAAGAAGTAATCCTTATCACGATGTATATATTTAGAAAAATTGTATGACATTTGAAGTCCAGTGTGGAATTCCAGAGGAAAAACATTTTGCAGTTCTCGTCAAGGAAGATGTGGTTTTCGTAAGTTAGTGATAATTCAGCTATAAACAAGCATTCCTCACATACATATTCACGTGTGTAAAGCCGATTATTGCTTGCGAATAATCTCTCTGAAGAAGAGAATTCCGGATCTTATTAGTTAGAACAGTTCCCGTTCCTGGCTCCAAACCACATTCGGTGTCTCCTATGAAGTGTCAGCTTATATACCGCAACTATATCTGTAAGAAAATATTGCCAACAATGTTTCTTATCGTATTTAAAAATGGACTGTAACCGATGCATGTGGAAGCAGGGTTGAAACTCTCAATACTAGCATTTCGCGGCCCCAATCAATTGTGGTTGGGTCAAACAAACATATTATCACTTCTCCATTACAGACGAGGACATATGCGTGCGATCGAACTGTTAGTGAATGTGCACAGCCGTGTTTATTTGGTGCTTACCATTACGAGGAAAATATGTTGAAAATAATGCGCAGTTTGATGTTCTCGTTCTATTGTTTCTATCCCTTATCAACAGTGTTCGTACCACGGCGTATATTTATAGCACTCGGTGAATACACGTGTAATAAAATAGTTGAAAAACAAAAGCTAATGGAAACCGAGCTCTATAATTTTTATTACTGCACTCCCTTAAATAGATTATTATGTTCTGTATAAATACGCCTATGCGTTAATGTATTAATTACCTATGTGACTAATAAAAGATTCATCACCGGTGAGGTTTATTATTTACTGAGTACTGTACATTCTGGCATGGTCAAGAACATTTTATTTTATTTATATTTATTTCTTCAAACACACTCGTCCCTGAATCGTCTGATATACTCTCTGTTACTCCTCGCGCACACATGGTGTGAATGAACATCTTCTTTGGAGCTTAATGTTGTATCAGCTCCCGCTTGCAGCACTGTGAGAGCATACAGCGAGCCACCTGGTGACGAATGAACGTACCACTACGGCTCAAACGGTAAGGCATTCTTAAATTCAAACCCTCATTAATGTAAAAGTCTTTATCATCAATCATTAAGTCACTACTGATCTGCATTTAGGGCAGTCGCCTAGGTGGCAGATTCCCTATTTGTTGTTTTCCAACCCTTTCCTTAAATGATTGCAAAGAAATTGGAAATGTATTGAACATCTTCATTGGTAAATTATTCCAATCCCTAACTCCCCTTCCTATAAACGAATATTTGCCCCAATTTGTCCTCTTGAATTCCAGATTTATCTTCATATTGTGATCTTTCCTACTTTTAAAGACACCACTCAAGCTTATTCGTCTACTGATACCGAGCTAAGATAGCTGCAGTCGCTTAAGTGCGGCCAGTATCTATTATTCGGGAGATAGAGGGTTAGAACCCCACTATCGGCAGCCCTGAAGATGGTTTTCCGTGGTTTTCCATTTTTACACCAGGTAAATGCTGGGGCTGTACTTTAATTAGGCCACGGACGCTTCCTACCCATTCCTAGACTTTTCCTCTCCCATCGTCCATAAGACCTGTCTATGTCGGTGCGACGTAAAGCAAATAGCAAAAATAGCATCTACTGATGTAATTCCCCGCCATCTCTCCACTAACAGCTCGGAACATACCATTTAGTCGAACATCTCGTCTCCTTTCTCCCAAGTCTTCCCAGCCCAAACTTTCCAACATTTTTGTAACGCCACTCTTTTGTCAGAGATCTCACAGAATAAATCGAGCTGCTTTCCTTTGGATTTTCTGCAGTTCTTGAAACAAGTAATCCTGGTGAAGGTCCCATACATTGGAGCCATACTTTAATATTGGGGTCTTACCAGAGACTTTTATGCCCTTTCCTTTACATCCTTACTACAACCCCTAAATACCCGCATAGCCATGTGCAGAGATCTGCACCCTTAATTTAAGATCACATTTATGTGATTACCCCAATGAAGATTTTTCCTTATATTAAAACCTAGGTACTTACAATGATCCCCAAAAGGAACTCTCACCCCATCAATGCAGTAATTAAAACTGAGATGACTTCCTATTTATGAAACTCACAACCTGACTTTTAACCCCATTTATTATCATAGCAATGCCTACTGTCCATCTCTCAACATTATCGAGGTAATTTTGCAGTTGCTCACACTCCTGTAATTATTTATTACTCTGTACAGATTAACATCACCTGCAAAAAGCCTTATCACTGATTCCACTCCTTTACTCATATCATTGATACATATATAAGAAAACACAAAAGCCCAATAATACTGCCTTGAAGAATTTCCCTCTTCATTATTACTGGCTGAGATAAAGCTTCGCTTACTCTATTCTCTGAGTTATATTTTATAGAAATATAGTTCATTTGACCTCCTGAATCCAGGATATCTGCTATATCTTGCTGGAATCCTACAAGTTGAGCTTCAGTGGATAACCTTCCCTAAACCCGAACTGCCTTCTATCGAACCAGTTATTAATTTCGCAAACATGTGTAATATATTTAGAAAGAGGGCTTTCACAAAGCTGACATGCAATGCATGTCAAACTGACTGGCCTATAATTTTCAGCTTTATGTCTATCACCCTTTCCCTTATATACAGAGGCAAATATAGCAACTCTCCATTCATTTGGTATAGCTCCTTCATGCAAACAATAATCAAATACGTACTTCATATATGGTAATATATCCCAACCCATCGTCTTCAGTATATATCGCGCGACCTTATCAATTCCAGCTGCTTTTCTAATTTTCAACTTTTGTTTGTTACTGTAAATGTCGTTGTTATCACAGGTAAATTTTCTTTAGTGTTTGTCACCTCCTCTATCTGGACATTATCCTGGTCACCAACAAATTTTAGATACTGCTGACTGAATAGTTCTGCCTTTGAAGGACCTCGCATACAAACTCCCCTTCCTCGTCATCATTCGAGATTTTCTTCTGAGGACGCGAAGAAAATTTCTCTGCGAAACGCAAAGGGTTTCACTTTGTTTCCTTGACGTGACGTAAGTCCATATCATATGTACAAGAACAAGATTGTTACTTGATCTCTCTCAGTCCCATCTTTAGTTGTGACGATATGAAAGTCACAGAAGTATGAGTAATGTCAGTTACTAGCATGTACCAACGGATTCACCCGTGTTTATTAATTCAACCTTAGATTTTTTAATCATACATTTAAAAGCATTTATTAATACACGTCGTTTGTACATAAATGAAACGAATTACCATTTCTTATTTATTAATAATATCGTTAAATTTAATACTTAATAAACCGTGTGGGGTGGATGGTACAAATAACTTTAAAACTAGTATACAAAAGATCATATTGCGCCGTATCCTGACGGCTCATTTGGCATATTTAATTATTTAATTAACGTGGACTGCAGTCTGTGGTACATGAGTAGTAAGCTAGAATTGGGACCGGAACTAAAGGAGACGGTCAGGCGTGAGAGACAAGCCAGTAATTTTCAACCGACCGTGAGAATCTAAAAATTTTAAAGCAAGCCAGCATCGAACGCACGTGTAAGGGAGTGTTACACCATTAGTTGAGTTGAGCCAATGAGAAATTAGCGGTGTGGCTAATTTGAATATTGGGAAGCACGAAGTGAAGGATCCAGAACGACCAACTTTATTCTGGGGGTGCTGTGCCCGTTATGAGATGGTGGTTAAATCCGTTATTTGTAGCTATTCCACAGGTCTGAGTATTTTAAGTATTTGGGAGTAAATTATGAAATTCAAATGAGTCAATATTCGGTATATATGAGTATGTTCATAATTATTTCAGTGAAATACAGAGACATTAAGCAAGAATATAACTCTGATTGGTTGATTGTGTAAACGCCCGGGGATTCCCCTAGCGCTAACAATGGCAGGAAGCATATTTAAGCTCACCACTGGATGGAGAGTCCTCCTTTTGTACTAGTCGTTGGCTAGTCTACTTCGATACTACCTAGTGTACTAGTGTTGGCTACTGAATGCATGATTCGAAGCAGTGTATCGATTCATTCAAGTGTCCGATTGAATAGGTTCACAGGAACGGCGAGCTCACGGCACACGATTCAGCTTACTCCCAGCGGACAGTGCTGAGTGGCGCACTCACGGCTCACTAGCGGGGCACTGGACGTTGGCGGGAGCCAAGCTTCCGCTGCAGCTAGACAGTGAATCATGGGACACCGAAAGAATTCTGCGCAAACACGGCTCAGTGAGACACAAGATACACACGGTTCCTTATCGGCACACTGGAGACTGGCGGAGAGCCGAGCTTCCGCTGCAGCGAGTCATACAGTGAGGCATGGCACACCGAGAGAATCGTACGCAGTCACCAATCAGTGAGACACAACACACACAGGTTCATTATCGGTACACTGGACATTGGCGGGGAGCGGAACTTCCTCTGAAGCAATACATACAGAGCCATGGTACACTGAAAGAATCGTATGCTATAATGGACTCTCGAGCTCAGCTCATTTGAAAATAATACCCACTTGCATTCACTGTCCCCTTCTTACACGGAGGTTTAAATAATAGATGGATTTATTTTCTGTGTTAAAAAGGGTATTCAAAATATAATTCTAAAGTAGCTAGTAAGTAGGTAGGCTATTAGGTTATGCTATTTATTAATTTAATGAATCTTAGTATTATAACTTAGTTGACATTTGATAATTAATTAAACTCGACTCTAGCCTGCCCTATGACTATAAATCTTGCTCATGACCACTCAAAAGTACCTGTTTTATATTGGGAAGAACGGCTCTGTATTCTCTCAGTTCGTACGTCAAAACGTTGTATAAGACTTCAATCATATGTGGACAGTAAGTGAGCCGACTGACGCAATAACTTAAAAAACAATATGTTGAATAAGAAAACCAATGGGCTACTGTACATCTCGGGTGGCCTATACAAAATATGACGATTCAAAAAATACTGTGCTGATAGAAAAATACATATTTTCAAAAATGACTGAGCGAGTTGGACGTGTGGTTAGTATCGCGCAGCTATGCGCTTGCACTCGGGGGATGGTGGGTTCGAATCCCACCGTCGGCAGCCGTTAAGGTAGTTTCCCCATTTTCACACCACGAAATGCCATGGAAGGCCATGGCTGCCACCTTACTAATTCCAGACCTTTCCCGTCCTGCGTCGCCGGAAACCTTCGAAGTATTAGAGGGTTCTATAGAAAGCAGTTCGGTTTTTAGGCAAGTTTATTCCACTGAAGCTCAACTTGTGGGATTTCAGCAAGATATAGCAGATATCTTGGATTCAGGAGGTCAAATGGACTGTATCGCGATTGACCTGTCTAAAGTATTTGATAGGGTGGATCATGGGAGACTACTGGCAAAAATGAGTGCAATTGGACTAGACAAAAGAATGACTGAATGAGTTGCTATATTTCTAGAAAGTAGATCTCACAGTATTTGAGTAGTCGAAGCTTTATCTGGTCCTGTGATAATTAAGAGGGGAATTCCTCAAAAATGAGTAAACAAGTGGAATCAGAGGTAAGAATCTTTGCGGATGATGTTTTTCTGTATAAAGTAATAAATAAGTTACAAGATTGTGAGCAACTGGAACGTGACCTCGATAATGTTGTGAGATGGACAGCAGGAAATGGTATGCTGACAAACGGGGTTAAAGGTCAGGTTGTGAGTTTCACAAATAGGAAAAGTCCTCTCAGTTTTAATTACTGTGTTGATGGGGTGAAAGATCCTTTTGGGGATCATTGTAATTATCTAGGTGTTAATATAAGGAAAGAACTTCATTGGGGTAATCACATCAATGGGATTGTAAATAAAGGGTACATATCTCTGCACATAGTTATGAGGGTTTTAGGGTTTGTAGTAAGGATGAAATGGAGAGGGCATACAAATCTCTGGTAAGACCCCAACTAGTGTATGGTTCTGATGTATGGGACCCTCACCAGGATTACTTGATTCAAGAACTGGAAAAATTCCAAAGAAAAGCAGCTCGATTTGTTCTGGTTGATTTCTGACAAAAGAGTAGCATTACAAAAATGTTTCAAAGTTTGTGCTGGGAAGAATTGGGAGAAAGAAGACGAGCTGTTCGACTAAGTAGTATGTTCCGATCTGTCAGCGGAGAGTTGGCGTGGAATTACATCAGTAGAGGAATAATTTTGAGTTACGTCTTTAAAAGTAGGAAGGATCACAATATGAAGATAAAGTTGGAATTCAATAGGACAAATTGGGGCAAATATTCATTTATAGGAAGGGAAGTTAGGGATTGGAATAACTTACCCAGGGAGATGTTCAATAAATTTACAATTTCTTTGAAATCATTTAATGAAATGCTAGGAAAACAACAGATAGGGAATCTGCCACCTGGGCGACTGCCCTAAATACAGATCAGTATTGATTGATTGATTGATTGATTGATTGATTGATTGATTGATTGATTGATTGATTGATTGATTGATTGATTGATTGATTGATTGATTGATTGATTGATTGATTGATTGATTAGCATTTTTTCTAAGAAAGGAGTTCATAGTATGAAGACCAGATGGCAGCAGAGAGCAATGCATGCTGTTTCTGCTGTCTTACCAGTACATAGTACACAGATGCACTAGGAGCGGTGACTTTAATGTGCCGTGAATGGGATCACTGTACCGATTCAGTAACGTGAACGGAATCAAATGATTCCATTCAGTAAAATGAATCGTATGTCTCATTAGTATAGCATACGCGACACGCGGAGCCGCTGCCACGTGGGCAGAGTTTTTCTTTGTCTGGTCACACAGACCAAGCACGGTGTAAATTTTGCTAGTGATCAATTATATTTAATTGCCAAGTGCGCTATGGCACTTTTTATTGCGGTAACTGTGTAAACTTAAATACTTCCCTACAGACTGGTAAGAAAGAAAATTAAAGGGTGACAGTATGCAGGACGTACTGAAACTGGTTGAAAAACAGATCAAAGAAATACTGCAGGCTGTTGTGTCAGGGGTTCGAGACCTGAAGGAAGAAGTAAAGTGCCCTGCGTACGAGAGTGCCAGCCATGGAGACTCGTGCTAGGGCCACCTGCAGCGACAGCGGCTCAAGCGCCAGGAAAGTAAAAACCCGGGCTTCGACGGGACAACATCTTGGCGGATCTTCCGGGTCCAATTCGAGACCGTGTGCGGGCACAACGGTTGGACATCGGAGGAAAGGGCCGTGTACCTAATCGTCGGACTGCAAGGACCAGCAGCGGAAGTACTACACAGACTTCAGCCGGGTGCCACTTACGAAAAGATCGTTAGAGCGCTCGACAGCCGGTACGGTGACCACCAGCTGGCAGCCGCCTACCGAGTCCAGCTAATGAAGAGGACCCAGCGCGCTAATGAGACGCTGCATGAATTCGCGCAAGATGTGGAGCAGCTAGCCCACAAGGCTCTGGATGGGCTGCCTCTGGACCACATTCAGCGGAAGGCAGCCTATACATTCATTGATGGGCTCCGGGACGCTGAGATCCGTCAAAAGCTGATGCTCAGCGGGGAGCATGACCTCAGAGAAGCCCTAACGTTAGCCCTGAGGGTGGAGGCAGTGAAGGGAATAGCCAAGAGAAGCGAGGACGCGCCGGAGACCCGCGCCGTTACGGAAGAATGACACACGCTACCACTAAGACGCCGACGCACCAACGAGATCACCTGTTGGAATTGCGGCGAGCGTGGCCACCTGCGGAGGAACTGCCGTATTGATGCGTCCCCTGACCAGGGAAACGACTAAGGGCCGACAAGGAGAGGGGCTCGTCGGCACCGCCACTACCGTCTCCTCGGTTCACGCTAAATGTGGTCACCGAGCGGAGTGACGACAGCTTGATCCCTGTCCAGAAGGAGGCACCATTTCAACACGCTGGGACAACGACGCCTACGAGTCTGGACCTTCGTCGCCGCCATCACGAATGAGGTCATCCTGGGCCTAGACGCGCTACGGAAATACGAGTCGACTGTCGACATGGGACGACCTGTATTGTGGCTCGGCAAACAAGAGGTAATGCTGCTACGTCCAGGGATGCGACCTCGAGTAGCGCGGTTAACGTTGGCCAGCGACGAAGTGATACCAGCCAACAGCGAGGTGATGGTTAGGACACGGTCAGAGGAACCCATACAGGGGACAGCGTGCTCGTGGAACCCGGTTCGCCAACCACCGATCGAGGACTCTACCTGGCCAGGACGCTCGTTCCGGCACGAAGCTGTGTGCCGGTACAGATATTGAATTCGACGTCATGGGAGCAAAGGGTACCCAGCGGGACCGAGCTTGGGACTTGTAAACCAGTCACGTGCGTTGTGCCAGTGGACGCCGAATACACACAGACCCTGGAATCAGGCGAAGGATTGGATAAGCTCCGGAAGATTATATCCGACGGCCGGAAACATTTAGAGGCGAGACAGCTCAGGGAGGTTAAGGAAATAATCCATGAGTTTCAGAACATTTTCACTCCTACCGAAGGTGACTACGGAAAGACGGGCAGAGTGTACCATCGCATTAACTCCGGCGACGCCGCTCCAATCCGACAGCCACCTCGTAGAGTACCCCTGGCGAAGAAGGTGGAAATCGACCAGATGCTAGATGACATGAAGCAGCGGGGAGTCATCGAGGAGTCGAACAGCCCGTGGTCATCGCCAGTCATCCTGGTGAAGAAAAAGAACGGCGAACTCCGTTCCTGCGTCGATTACCGGAAGTTGAACGACGTCACGAAGAAGGACTGTTTCCCGTTACCGCAGGTAGATGACACCCTGGACACATCTGGAGCCCAGTGGTTTTCGACTTTGGATCTGAAGTCTGGATACTGGCAAGTAGCGCTCCATCCGGAAGACAAGGAGGAGACGGCGTTCTCAACAGACCAAGGGCTCTACCATTTCATCGTGATGCCCTTCGTCCTCTGCAACGCACCGGCGACTTTTGAGCGACTGATGGAGGCCATGATGAGAGGGCTAACTCACGACGCTTGCCTCGTGCACCTGGACGACATAATTATTGTGGGACGCACGTTCAAAGAGCACGTGGAGAACCTACGGAAAGTGTTCGAGAGGCTACGTGGGGCTCACCTAAATTTAAATCCCGGAAAATGCCAGCTGTTCCAGAAGGAGGTCCGCTACCTGGGCCACATCGTGTCATCGGAGGGAGTAGCGACTGATCCGGAGAAGTTAGAAGCTGTCAGGGACTGGCCGGCGCCGAAGGAAAAGCGAGAACTAAGGAGTCTTCTCGGCCTTTGCACGTATTACCGCAGATTTATAGCTGGCTATGCAGACATCTCAAATCCTCTTACACGGCTCACCGAGGAGTGGTCATTCCTATGGTTAAGTGAGGCGGAGGCTGCCTTTCGAAAGCTGAAGGAGTCGGTGTGTACTGCACCATCCTCGGATATCCCAAGCCTGGGGTGAATTTCATCGTCGATACCGACGCCAGCGACGCGGGAATTGGTGGGGTACTGTCACAAGCGCAAGACGGCCAGGAGAAGGTGATCGCCTATTTCAGCAAAACGTTGTCAAAAGCTGAGAGAAATTACTGCGTGACGCGTCGGAAATTGCTGCCATCGTGAAGACCTTGGAGCAAATCCACAAGTATCTGTATGGGCAGCCTTTCAACCTGCGCACCGACCACTCCGCATTGACCTGGCTCCTGAGCTTCAGAAACCTGGAAGGTCAGACAGCTCGCTGGGTGCAACGCCTTCAGGAGTACGACTTCACCACCGAGCACCGACAAGGAAAGAAGCACTGCAACGCCGACGCTCTATCGAGAAACCGTGCCCTGCGAACTGTACACACTGCCAGAAAGTGGAGAGAGAGGCAGGCATCGTGGACGTCCGGGCCGTGAGGGCCACCGCCGCTGAAGGATGGGATCGAGACGCCCTCAGGAGGGAGCAGCTGAAGGACGACGACATCGGGCTGATCTTAGGAGAAGTAGAGTCGGGGCAGAGGCCGGAATGGAAAGACATCGCCGAACGCAACCAACCTATATGGCGTACTGGGCCCAGTGGTCGTCTCTCATGGTTAGTGACGGGGTACTTACCCGCACGTGGGAATCAACCGACGGAAAGAAGCACATTGCACTGCTGATAATCCCCAGGAGCATGAAAAAAGAGGTGGTGACCGAGTTGCATGCGGGCGCTACTGCCGGCTACTTGGGAGTGAATAAGACACTAGATCGTGCCCGACAGCGTTACTACTGGGTGCAGTTGAGGAACGATGTCAAGAGGATGTGCCAGCTGTGTGACACCTACACGGCGAGCCGGGGTCCACGTACCAGGAATAGGGGCCAAATGATGCAGTACAACGTTGGAGCACCATTCGAGAGTATCGCCATTGACGTCACTGGATCATTCCCCGAATCTGACGCAGGGAACCATTGCCTACTCCTGGCTATGGACTGCTTCACAAAGTTGCCGGAGGTCTACGCCATCCCGAAGCAAGAGGCATCGACAGTGGCCGACGTCTTGGTCAAAGAACATTCGATTCGGTGTCCTGAGGGAACTTCCTAGCGACCAAGGCAGAAACTTTGAGTCCAGTTTGATGCAAGAGGTTCTGCAACGCTTAGGCGTGCGAAAGACAGGTAAGACGCCTCTCCACCCTCGGTCAGATGGTATGGTGTAGGGGTTTGTGAAAACCGTCGAAGAGCACCTCAGGAAAGTAGTTTCGGCGCACCAGAAGGACTGGGACGGGAGGCTCCCCTTCTTCTTGATGGCCTATCGAGCGTCCACCCATGAGACGACGGGCATGATATCTGCCAACATGGTCTTCGGAAGGAAGCTCCGCCTGCCATGCGATCTAATGTTCGGGTCTGCACCAGACCAGCAGCAACCAGCGACAGACTATGCAAGGGAGTTGGTGGATCGGCTCAACGACATCCACGATTATGCCCGACATCATCTAAGGGTAGCCAGCGACAGGATGAATGCCCGCTACGACATGCTCGCGAAATCTGCGGGTTTCCAGGAAGGTGACAGAGTGTGGCTGTACCGTCCGGTGCGGACGAAAGGAAAGTCTCCGAAACTGAAGCCACAATGGGAAGGCCCATATACAATTATCACCAGGATCAACGACGTCGTCTACCGGATCAAGCGGCTTCCGCGAGGGAAGATTATGGTTGTTCAAGTGGATCGCTTGACACCGTATCGTGGAGCAGCTCGGGACGAGCAGCCTTGGGGAGGGGGCAGTGTAATGGTCATAGCGTCCGCCATTTCAACTGGCAGTGGTCCCGGTCCGGCACCGTATAGACCCACCCCTTACGCTTCAACTGCGCCAATCACTAGCAGCGCTTAAGTGCTAGGCCAGCCCCATTCACTTCCCCTCGCGGTCCCGTAGCAGAGGAGTATGGAAATGACTCCACGATTAATCTGGAGTGTTCCATCTCGCGATGTTATTTGGATCCTTCCAGCATCCGGACGATTCTAGAAGAGCCAGCGCAGGTATATAAGAGAGGAACGACCTGCCTGGTGTTAGTGAGAGTTATACTGATTTAGAAGTTGGTGTGGTTCAGTCGTGAGCGACTGCCAGTGTAGTGCAATATGTGAACTGCCGTGATTATCGGACTAGTGTGCTACAGTGCGGACTGTCGGCGAAGGAGAGAACGTGTAGCCGTGCGACGCGGGACCTTGTGTGTGAATGTAAAACTGTGTAGTGTGAGAACAAGTGAGAAACGAAGGGAGAGAGAGCGCACGAACTGTGTAAGTTTGTGTTATGAGCAAAAGTTGTGTGTAGTCTTGTGTAGTTTAGTGCGTAGCTAATAAATCTTAGTACTGAAGCTACCAGTGTAGTGTTAATTGATCGTACTACTCCGCCAACTCGTTACAATATTCAAGATTTCCTGTGGTGTAGGGGTAGCGTGCTGGCCTTTTACATAGTGGTCTCAGGTTCAATTCATAAAGTACTTTAATGCACAACTGAGGATTGGAACGAGCTTCTCGCGGCGTCGTGGGAGCACCTACGGAGCTGGCTAACAAGAGAGATAGTAGACCTGGTTAAGGAAGGCGAGCAGTACGGCTCGCGACGTCGACACGCTAATCGCGTAGATCTCCAGTATCCGTAGGTTATCCGGCTGGACGTCACTCGTCTTGGGAAGCAATGATCCTTAACTAGCTGTAAGAACCGTGAATTGTTATTAAAGAAATTATACAGGTATGTAAGGATGTAGTTTATTTTAGTTGATAAAATTGGGGAGAAGTATGGGGAATATATGAATAATGGTACATTAATTTGATCATTTTTCTGTAAACAGAATTTCAGTAGGTAGAAATGTAACTGAATTATAACGTACTGGACAATTCAGTTACATTTCGAAGAAGTAAGGAAATGATGTAAATTGGATGAACATAGGCGTACTATCCGTCAACCATACTTTCTTGTTGGCACGCTCAAATCCGACAGGTTTGATATCTGCCTGACATACCACAACAGAAGTTCCTATTCACGATAGGTCGCAAATGTGAAGAAGTTTTGTGTTGTTAAGTAAATCAAGGAAGAGTTCAGGAGAAGTATCATGCCCTGAGTGCGAATTCTCAGAAAGTAATTAAAATAGATGAGGAATGATGTTTAAGAATTCCGTGCAGCATTTTCATCGGATGGTAAGGTGAGTCTGTATTTGAGCCATAGCCGCTTAAGCCCACCGGAAAATTGGTCAGAATATTTTAAACCTACACGCATCTTCATTATAGACTTATGCCTTTCAACGTTGTCGGCAAGCCACTGTGAATTCCTTATTCGAAACTAGCTCTGAGGTCTCATTTATTTCCACACCTCTTTTCACTAAAATACTCGGGCGATTTGGCCGTGCGGTTAGGGGCTCGCAGCTTTAAGCTTGCATCCGGGAGATAGTGGGTTCGAACCGCACTGTCGGGAGCCCTGAATATGTTTTTCAGTTGTTTCACATTTTCACACCAGGAAAATGCTTGTACTGTACCTTAATTAGTGCTACGGCTGCTTTCTTCCATCTCTTAGGCCTTCGTCGCCTAAAGACCTACCTGTATCGGTGCGACGTAAAGCAAATTCTTAAAGAACAAAACAAAAGGAACGTTAAACTTAGCCTAACCCTCCTCGCCTTGGTCTTCCTCTACTCCTCTTACCCTCCGTGGACTAATTAGCCTACCCTTCCACTTTTGCCCTGCATGACCCCACGACCGATGCCTTTCTATTCCCACAGCTTCATCCATCATGTTTATTCCTTAGACAATCCTCTTATTTCGAGTACCCTCCTGTAATTTGTTCGCACCTGTTTATACCAACAATCACTATACAATATTTAATGTATGTTACCTCTATCTTATGAACAAGATGTCCTAGTCCCATCGAGCTTTCACTCACGTACATGGAATTCAGTCTGAAGGCAGACTGATATATATATGCATATATAGTATTTCGTCACAGAGCTCACATACTTATTACGTACATTTTATGTACATAACTGTGTAATGTTGTAATGTGTGTAATGCCACAATGTTGTTCCTATCCATTATTTCCCATACGACAACTCACGCCTCCCGGCTGCATATGGATATGCAGTCCGTCAGAACATTTTTCGTTGTATTCATTTTCCTACGCCAATGTGTAAAGGAAAATGAACTTTAAGTGCATTATACTGTAGAAATGCGTAATTACGTCATTAAGACATACATTCCTACTGTCCATTACGGCAAGGTTCATTTTCCTGTACACATAGCATAGGAAAATGATTACAACGAAAAATGTTCTGATGGACTGCATACCCATGCGTGGCTAGGAGGTACTACAAGTCATAAGGAAAATAACACAGGCCAACGATGAAAACACTTTTTAATGAATTCGCCATATTCTTACGGTTTCTTAGTGTACTGAATCCGAACATGACAATAAAAGAGATGTATCGCCCACCATTTTTTAACACTTCAAAACTAAATATTTAAGAAAATTAATTTTGTAGCAAATTCGATGGTATTTTATACTACAAAAAGCGTTTAAATTAAGACGGCAGTGGTTGCACTCATCTTTACTAATGGACAATTAAGTCCAGGCCCTACTGATTCTTGTTTTTTGCGCAAGAACCCCGTGGATCCGGAGAACGTTCTGCTGCCACCTCTACACATCTAATTAGGTCTTTCCCGAAAATGGGTGATATTTCAACTATCTCTGAGACAAGTTTCCTCATTTATCAGGATCAAAATTCAAAGATAGCTTTTTTGTTGGACCTGATATCCATAAAATGATGTTCGATTACAACTTTGAATCAAAAATGAAAGTCAGTGAGTGGGAGGCTTCCGTATCCTTCAAGCAGATTGCTACAAAATTCTTGGGCCACAGAAAGGACCCACGTTATTTTTCTTAAAGCCAACATACTGGATAACTCCAAAACGTTGATGAGCCTGAAGATTCACTTATTGAGCAGTCACCTTGATTTCCAAGAGAGCGTTTCCATCAAGATAATAATAATATTAATAATATTGTATCGTCGCCATAAGACCTATCTGTGTCGGTGCGACGTAAAGCCCCTAGCAAAAAAAAATATTGTTTTTACGTCCCACTACCTACGTCTGAAGGTTTTTGCACTGAGCCGCCAGAAATTTATCGCGCAAGAGGTCTTTCATGTGCCAGTAAATCTACTGGCACGAGGCTGACGTATTTTAGCACATTCAAATACCACCCGACTGAGCCAAGATCGAATCTGCCAAGCTGTGGTCAGAAGGCCATCGCCTCTACCGTCTGAGCCACTCAGTCCGGCTCCATCAAGATATCAAAGTGATGGAAGAAGGAATCAGGGCCGCTGAAATGCCAGCAAGATGGGAGACTATTGCTGGTCACTTGAACGAGACGTTCAGCAAGCGACTCACAGGAGGAAAATCTGTGCAAGAAGCATTAAGGAGAAGAGGGAAAGGAAGTATAAGAAAATGGACATGTAAGCATATTCAATAGAGATATTTACATGTTTAGACTTTAACGAAATATTTGTACATATTGTAACATTAGTTTTGTTTTCATTTCTATAGTATGTTCGGCTAACTTTATCGTTTTTAACGAAGTCACATTGTAATGAAATCGTGGTTGACAGAAAACTGTTGAGGTCAGATCTGGAATCAGTAACAACAGAACCATATGCGAATCACCTATTCACGTTATCAGATATTTAAACAGTTTCTTGACTACGGAGGGAGACCTAACGCACTGTACAATGTACTGGGAACTTTTCTCAGTAATAATAAGAAATGATTCCGTAGTTGTACTGTAACTGCTAGCCCAGATACCTACTTCTGCATTATCGTCAGCTATAAACTGGTAAATAATGAATGTCATAAAATGCTGCCTGACTGATCGGTCCAAAATACAGCTGTCATGATTAGTTTGACACAAACGGTGTAGTGCAGTGAGCAAACAAGCCTGGCTAAGTTTAAGGGAGTATAGTTATGCTGTACTGTATATTATTAATGAGTTAGTATTGTAAACTTTAAATATCGTGTAACTTACTTCAGGCCTACGAAAATGCATGAGATTTCCTTTTTAATCGCCCGTTGAAATGGCAAGGTTTAAAGTATTTATACTAAGTTTATAAGTAATCGATGCCATTTAAAGAATTAAAGTTGATCATTGATATCGTGTGCCCTCTGCAGATGTATGGTACATGTTTGACACCGATGGGAGTCTAGCTCACCTTGGTGTGTGATGATGATAATGAGGTAGAGAGAGTGTGAATTCTGGCTGTTGATACGTAGTCTGTCGATAACACCAACGAGTCTTATCGTCCCCATCCGACGTACAAATCACCATAAACGTTAGTTATGCACACTGAGAAGAGGTTTGGAGCTGAATCCAGAGTTTTGGCACACTATTTAGTGAATAGGAATTGTATAATACCACCTCTCTTGATGCTGAGATATATTCCACCAACTGCACTCGTACCGGCTAACCACGGTATCAGACATTAATTATCATTGCTACTAGGGAGTTTTTAAATGGAGGAGTACATGACAAATGTTATAAATTTACTACTAGAATGGGATACCTTTCTCTCAGTAAAGGATACCTCTCAGATGAGGGCAAATTGTCTGCCACGTCGCTTCAACCTTTGTAAATTAGAAGGTTTCTTTATCAACCTTTCCCTGCCTTAGAGCAGGGTGTGCTTGTTTACACGCTGGTCCCAATTTCACACAAATGATGTTATATCAAGAAATGATATGTTAAATTCATACATGCCTACTTGTATATGTAGGATAATCGTAGGTTACATTCATGGTACGGTTCTTGTAGCAGTAAACTTGCATTAATAATGTTATTTGCTTTATGTCCCACTAACTAACGGTTTTCGTAGACGCCGTGGTGCCGGAATTTAGTCCCGCAGGAGTTCTTTTAAGTGCCAGTAAATCTATCGAAACGAGGCTGACGTATTTGAGCACCTTCAAATACCACCGGACTGAGCCAGAATCGAACCTGCCAAGTTGGGGTCAGAAAGCCAGCGCCTCAACCGTCTGAGCCACTCCGCCCGGCAAACTTGCATTCAGGTGGCCTTGAAGCTGTTTATCTGTACTTTGCCGGGTTCATACACGCTGAGTGCTATTGTTGTATCTTATTATTATTATCACCACTATCGTTTCGTTCCTAGTTTTAGGCTTTTCCACACCCATTGTCAGCGATAAACCAATCTGTGTTAGTGTTATGTTGCTCCATTAAGAAACAACAGAACAATGAAACATTTCGAAATTACACTTCGAATTCAAAAGAAAGAATACAGCTCCTCAAGCATTAGACCATACAGTCATTTGACTTGACTGCCGTATGACAACTACCCTCAAAACCGGAAGACAGGAATATCATTCACTTCATCTCAGTATTTTCTCCATTGTCCATTATTGTTATTCCTAAGGAACTTCCTTTACCTTTGATGAATTGTAATGTTGAAAACGGTACACACACACCCAGTCCCCGAACCAGATGAATGAACAATTTAAGGTTAAAGTCCCAAACCCTGTGCAGGAAAAAATATATATTTGAATATCTTGAATCACTAGACGTAACGTTATAGCTAGCACGGTACACGACAGACCTTTTATAACCTCCAGATAATTTACAATGCACTCCATAAGTCTAGGCCCTGCACTGCGGCAGCTGTATAATCGTTTCCATACGAGGTCAGGTCATAGGTGTATACTAACAGCTGCATGTGCCACTTTATATAGGCCTACAGTGAATTGAAGGTAAACGATTTATTGTTCTATATAATAATAATAATAATAATAATAATAATAATAATAATAATAATAATAATAATAATAATAATAATAACAATAATAATAATAATAATAATAAGACTTTTTCTTTAAATTTGAGAGTATTGCCGTTGCAAATTATAACACTGGAATTAAATTGTTTTATTCAATCTTAAACTAGAGTCTGACTGTTATGATGCACGTCTGTTCGTAGACGATCCAAAGGAAGATGATTTGTATTAAATAACGAGAGCAGCGATGTCTTCAACGCCAGTCATCGTATAAAGGGAACCGTCACGGTTACTACACGAGTTATCACAGGTTTTTGGGCACCGCTATCTCCATGACCGAGAATTAGGTGGAACATTGTTTCGCCTTCCTTAGGATGATACGGCATTTTGATTATTATTATTGTTATTATTAGTATTAAAACATTAAGTGATGTCGCAGTTGAGATCGACGGTTATGTAAGAATAAAGTAACTTCTCGGATGAAATTTTGTATACACCTTTTACGAACAAGAGTAAAATTTTGGTTGAATCTAGATATCTTATTTACGTGTTGGAAAACAGACGTTAAAATAGCGAGAATGATTGCTGGTGCTCCCATATATAGCAACAATGGAAGAAGAGAACTCGGGAAAAGCAAAATGCAAGAGGGTGGAAATAAAGCCTTCCACTATCCGCAACCTCAGCACTTGGTGGGGTGGAATGGATAGCTCTGTGCCTGGCCGCCCCCAGGAATAAACCTGGCATTCATTTTTGGTGTAGGCTGAGTGAACCTCAGGGCCATGTGCATCTCCGGAAATGGAAACCTCGTTTCTTTACTTTTTCGAATTCCTGGCAGGGAATATAACCCAGGTCCTTGCGGGATTATCGAGGTGATGAATGGTTAGATAATAAAAGAAAAAACTCCATCTGTGAGCCAGAGAATTTAATCATATGCAGTTAAAATTCTTTGCCTGAACGCGAATGGAACCCAGAGCCCTATGAACCGAAGACCAGAATGCTGATCATTTAGCCAAGGAGCTGGTAAATGGTATTTAGATAACAACATAAAAACCATCTCCCTACAAGCTATGATGGTCCATGAAGGAATGAAAGGTGAGGTGTCAAATATAAAGATTTACACCAGACCTCTGCACAGGCTATACGATATCATCATCAACTTTCATTCTTTAAGTGACATCGATTACTTTCTATGTTCTTAGCGTCGGCCACTAAGTGGGATAGTCTACTCATTTTTGCCGCAGCCTGAGTGAATTTGAGGGCCATTGGAAATCTCATTTCTCGATTTTTCGATGGTAGAAATGAATAAATTGTCACAGTACTGCGTTTCCGATATGAATGCACATAACGGTTATATCTGTCGTAATAAGAGCGTTAAAGCAGCATTAGTCTGCATCCCTTAACGTTGTGTTACATTCTCTATGATTCCAGATATAATAAAATATATATTTAGGATATATAAATAACAAAATGAATTGGCTATAATATGTTTTACTAAAACAGAAATTTCTAAGATGGTGGTTTAAACATTAAAGCGTGTACATATAAAAGAGGATGTCTGTACTTGGACAGAGGAAGAGAAAGGGGTCATGGATTGCAGAGTCACAGAGAGACATTCCGCTATCTGCTCTGTCAATGCTTTTCCTCATGGGCTAGTTGTATTGTGTACTGAGCTATACAGAGAGTTGTAAACATTCCTTTGTCACAGTCAAAGTTTCTCTCTTTCTGCGCAAGTGTTTCATCAGACACAGGGAACAAAGTTCCAGCCACTGACAACAGACACAAGGCCAGCGTAAAGGCAGGAGATTATTTTAATTATTTCTGGTGTATTCCTTAAGAACGCGTATTAGGTGATTTAAGAACGCGTATAAGATGATTTAAATTTCACGTTCGATAATCGCCAAAGACCACAAGTTATAAAGGACAATTTTCAGTTTTCAGGATGAAACAAAATCAACCAAATTCATGATTCTAAAGCCTTGATGGGCCTTGGCCTATCAAACAACCTCTGCCGAGCCCAACTGCCTGCTGATTACAAGTGCGACGGACCCTCCCGGTGGTTACTCTTGGATTTCCAGAGCGGTGCCATTATCTAGCCCTAAGGTAACTCCTCAGTTGTTCTCACGTAGGCTTACACCATCGTAAACCAGCCCTCAGATCAAATTAAAATTCCTGGCCCGGCCTCTTGGCATTAAAAAATAAATTTAAAGCAATATTCTTATATTTTTTTATTTTTTTTTACAATTGACTTTAGATCAAACCGCTCTTATGGCGACGATGGGATGGGAAAGGGCTACGAGTGCGACGGAAGCGGCCGTCACCTTAATTAAGGTGCAGCCCCAGCATTTGCATGGTGTGAAAATGAAAACAAGGTAAAACCATCTTTAGGGCGACCGAAAATCTGTTCGAATCCACTACATAATAAAATAATGTTAATGGCTTTACGTCACATTAACTACTTTTACGGTTTTTGGAAACGCGGAGGTTTCGGAGATCTTTAACGTGCCAGAAAATCTACTGACATAAGGACGACGTATTTGAGCACTTTTAAATTCTACCGGTCTGAATCATGATGGAAACTGCCAAGTTGGGGTCAGAAGGCCAGTACCTCAACCGTCTGAGCCACTCAGCCCAGCGATACCACTATCTTCCGAATGCAAGCTCACATCTGCACGCACCTTAGTACATGGCGAACTCGCGGGGTAAATTCGTAATTTTATATTTATAATTATTATACTGTACTATCATTAATGTTAATATTTTTAATTTATTTTGGTTTCAGCCAGATTTGACCACATTTCTTTAAACTATTTTCTTCCCTGGATTTTGAATTTTTCCCAATATTGCCATATCCGTTCTTGGTGTTCTATCTTATTCTCTTAACGTTTCACCTTGCAAGTCCTTGTGCACGCCCTCGCGCGCGCGCGCGCGCGCGCGTGTGTACAGTGACTTACCGTTTTCTTTATCCTGACCAAAGAATTCTTTCTTTCTTTCTTTCTTTCTTTCTTTCTTTCTGTCTTTCTTTTCTTTTCTTTTCTTTTCTTTTCTTTTCTTTTCTTTTCTTTTCTTTTCTTTTCTTTCTTTCTTTCTTTCCGTCTTTCTTCCTTTCTTTCTTTCCTTCCTTCTTTCTTTGATGGTTCGTTGTTAGGGTTACTGTAGTCATGTACTAGTTCATGGACCATTGCAACGACTGAGTGGCCTAATAAATGGTGCTGAGAGACGGGATATCAGCTGCTCCGGTGTGGGGTGTGCCATACCCTGGCCATCTCTATCTTTATCTGGTTCGCTTTTGGGGCGAACTACTTGCCCTCCGTTACTTATGTATATTCACTGACATGGTTGTGATGGCCGATTTCGACTTCTATTGTACGCGCAATCTTAGCCCAAAGAGCTCACTGTTATCGCTTTTGTCGTCCTGTGACTTACGACGTTTTCTCCCGATCTTGTCTATCTAGCTTCTCTATTGGCTTCTTCTTCTAATATTTTATCTTGGTCAAGGGTTATGACGAATGACACAATGTTTCACAATGCTTCTATTTACAAGCGCTATTTGCATCGTTTTAAGACATGAATGCTATTTGTCTCAGAGGTTTCAAACGTGCTTTATTGCACATACATGAATGGTCTGATTAAGGTAATATAACTTCTGTATTTTATGTTTGTTTTTATCACCACGCGGCATCATGATTGGCCATTATCTCTTTGCTCTTCGTAGATATTTATTTTGTGGCCAGTATTTGTTATTTATGTTGTTGCCCATGTAAAGTTCTTTATATCAGCTATGCTTTTCCTTATGTCACAACTCCGTACATCGATTTGTGTCTTACTATCATTGAGTGTCTGCATTGCGTGAATGAGCTCTATTGCACGTTGGATGTGTGTTACGTCGATTTTATTCTACGGTTTTTGTTGTGGATGTATCTATGTTATTATTCATGTACCAAATCGCTCTCCGATGTCCCCGCTATGCGGTTGTGTAACGGACGTTGCAGTGTATAGGAGGTTTGTGATGCTTTGGCATTTAAGTTGTATATGAGAGGCAAATTGATGAGATGAATTGTGCCTCCAGTATTCTGTGAGTTTGGATTCGCATATCCGCGTCAGACATTATTTATGAACCGTCCTTCTATATTTTGTGGTCCTTTTGACCATTGTTATCTGTTACACGCTCCTTGTTCCTTGGACTCCTTTTAAACTATTGCGTGAGTGTTCGAATATGAGGTATGTAGGACACATATCATATTGCCTTGTTGTGTTGTTGGTTCTTATCATTGCATTCCTTTGGGCACTTGCATTTTTTCCGGTGTGTGTATGTTCCCTTAGCAACGCCTTCTTTATCCCTGATCCCGGGAACCATACTTTCACGTGCCTACCTTTCTTTGATCTTTGATTCGGCCATATTTTATTTTTGCGTCTATTTTTTTTTTCAGTTCGTTGGAAAGCTTTGTTGTGTGTGGCATCTCATTTAATGGCCGTGTGTCGCGATCTGTAAATACTCATCCTATTCATATGGATATAAAATGATTTATTTCTTTGGGCCGAGGTCTGCGTCATGGAATTACCCTATTTTGATATTAAGGTAACAATTTATTTCCTTTTATGAAGAATTGTATTTTATGAATGGTTAAACCTGTTGGCCGGATAGTATTAATAGGTAGGCATGATGCTATGATGATAATAATAAGGTTATTAGACCTGCCCATTGATTCCATCAGGGACAGTTTTCTTTCTTATTCTATTTCTCCTGATTTTCGTGTGACCATTTATTATTTTGATCTAATTTTTATTTAATAAACTCTTTGTTTTCTACTCGGCGTTATTATTGTAGGTATAGAAGGGGTAGCCTTTTAGATTTTAACTTTTTTTAACAGGCTCGACTTCAGTTCATGACTTGTCTCTGGTCATTTTTGACCCGGCTCGCGTGAACATGATAGGTAAGTATTAATTTATCGTCCCGTAACCTCTGCTTGATTTGAGCTTCAATTGATTTTTATTTCCTTGTTTTCATTTTTCTTTACCTTTCTGCCTGTGTATGTGTTGTGTTTTTTGCCTATTTATTCCTCGGTGCTCATCGTGCCCAATTCTGTCATTATCGTAATATAGGAGGGGGCGCAGAGGGTGGGCAAGGCGGGCGCATTCTGATTCGTTGATCTCGTTGTGCTCAGTTGGATAGAATTCAACGATAATCCCTAACCCATTACGGTATCATCCTACTTCACAGAAATTTTACCGACTCACTCAGAACTTGGCCTTGAACTTCTTTTCTGTAAATACATTTAACAGGTAGGGTGATTATGAGCAGACCTGTCTTGCACTCTTCTTAATTATTGCTGTTCTACTTTTCCCTGTCTATTTATAGCTGTAGATTGTACTTGGTATAAGTGGATAATCAGCCTCCTGTGTACCCAGTATCAAGCCAAACGCTATTAATATTTTGAACGGCTTCTCCCTGTTTAAATTGTAAAATCCCTTCTTGCCATCTACGAAAGGAAGATAGTTATTTCTATTCAGCTCCATCCTAATTTCTAAAATAGTTCTACGAGTCAAGATTACTTGTTTGTTTGCCATTCTTGTATGGATCTCAAACTGATCCTGACGTACTCGTATTTTATTCTTTACTCAGTTAGTTATTATCTATACTGTCATGCCTGTGTAAGGAGTCTGTATATTTTGAAATGTTTTCACCATTTGAATGACATTATTAGGCTATGTATCATGCCGGATCATCAAACTTTTCCCGCGAAAACCATGATTGACGTAAACAAATGGCTGCAATAATAAATCTCAAAGTTCGTATGTTTGCCTGTCTGTGATTTTTCACAGCTTGACAGGAGGAGCTCGAATTTTGCAAGCTTATAACTGATACTTTTCGTTATCACACGGCCTACTTACAATCACGTTATCTTTTACGTGGGCTATTTAGCGAAATAAAATGTGAAGCAAGTCATAGAAACGTACGCCTGGGACCCTTAAAATTGAATACGTTGCCTAACCGATTATTCCTATTGAACAATGGAGCGCACCAAGTGTATTTGAAATTCAGTTTCCCAGAGTCCGGCTCCATGGCTAAATGGTTAGCGTGCTGGCCTTTGGTCACAGGAGTCCCTGTTCGATTCCCGTTGGGGTCGGAAATTTTAACCATAATTGGTTAATTTCGCTGACTCAGGGGCTAGGTGTATGTGTCGTCTTCATCAACATTTCATCCCCATCCCGACGCGCAGGTCGCCTACGGGTGTAAAATCAAAAGACCTGCACCTGGCGAGCCGAACTTGTCCTCGGACACTCCCGGTACTAAAAGCCGTACGCCATTTCATTTCATTAGTTTCCCAGAAAATGTTTATAGACTTTTCTTCAAATTTCTAATAGTTTTCGAGTAAAATACTTTTTGATGTGTGTTGGTGCATGCTTTATCCAAGACCTCTTTGTAATGGTTTCTTTCACGCAAAAACTTCTTGACGGATCGTGCTAAAATTTGGCAAGCATACAACTGGAACCGTTGGTTAAAATATAGCCTACCTACTATTACATTTTATTTCAAAAGGCGACTTCCAGGGAACTACAATATAAAACATCATAAAGTAATATTTGTATACGTCTGTGAGCCTTGAAAGCGAATACCCTGCCTTAATAGTTAGTCCTAAGAGACACTGGAGCAGAGAATGTGTCGTACGTCTGATTATTATCATGAAGATCTGGGTTATATGCCCTGCCAGGGCTATAATTTTAATTATTGAGTGAGGTCCCGAATATCAGCACAACCTCAGGAGGTCAACAGACGAGTTGTTGAATTGAGAGGCAGCAGATCAGAACGCTAAGCAATACAGTTGAGGAAGACGTCACGTTGACAACGTCACTCCGAAAGGCCATGACCCACCAAGCGACCACTGCTCAGCCCGAAGTAATGCAGATTACGTGGTGTCGTGTGGTCGGCACGACGAATCCTTTTGGACGTTATTCTTGGCTTTCTAGACCGGGGCCGCCATACCAATGCCGGATGGCTCCTCAGTTGTAATCACGTAGGCTTAGTGGACCTCGAACCAGTGAGGTAAAGGAGAGTATGCCACAAATATGCTGGTTTAGAGGAGAACTAGAAGAATACTTTTAATGTTTGTTTCGCTTTCCTGGTTTTAATTCAAATCTTCTGAAATATCCATTACAAACTAACACATGCACATTTTCAATTTTATTGTCCCAGTTCTCAAATTTGAATTCTTTCTTTTGTTTCGAAAGTATACTGAACTTGATTCTTTTTACATCACACTGGATATCTCGGTTATTACTAAGCGATAGTGTTTTTCACCCCAGTTGAAACTGCAATAAACACATCGTCGCTGCACCGGTAGAACCTCGTATCCCGCAATGTCCTTCCTATTACATTATTCTCCTTAAGACTGGTCACGCCTCCCAGCCACATATGGTTATGCAGTCCATCAGAACAAATTCCGTTGTGTTCATTTTCGTATGCCATTGTGTGAAGTAAATTGAACCTTACTGTATCGCGCTGTAGAAATGTATGTTTGCATGATGTATTTACTCACTCCTACAATAGTATGGGTTTAAGGTTCATTTTCGTTTACTCTTCCACATAGGAAAACCAACACAACGAAAATTGTTCTGATGGACTGCATATTCATATATGGTTCGAAGGCGTGGCCAGTCTTAAGGAGAATAATGGATAGGAAGAGTATTGTGGGATACGAGGATTTTCCGGTGCAGCGACGATATGTAAAAAACGAATTTCATGAAACGAACGTAGTACCAATTACGTAGGTGAATCAAAAGGTTAGTTGCACTAACGCGCCGCAGCAGCGCGCTGTGTGTCGCAAACGTGTGCACGGCGGAGAAAGGGACAGACACAGCCCACACGTCTGTTAGGCAGGTCGCTGTGGTGTCTCGTCTAGTATTGTGTGAATAGCGGCCAAATGCAATGGCGCGTCAATTGGACGTTCACACCAAATATGAGGTGCGTGCGACAATCTCATTCCTATGGGCCAAAAGGAAGAATTGCACGGACATTCATCTCGAAATTAGTGCTGTGTATGGGGAGTGGGCCATTTCCCGGCAAGGTATCGTAAAGTGGTGTCAGCAATTCGAAGCCGGACGCACGGATATCACGGACAACAATCGCGAAGGCAGGCCCGCAACGTACAGGACCCGGGCAAAGGCCAACAGTGTGAATGCGATCATTAGACAGAACCGGCGCATTAAACTGAGAGAAATCCCGACGCAGCTGAACATGTCGTTTTTCAGTGTGTTCGCCATTGTTCAACGAGGACCTTGGTTATCGTAAGCTGTGTCAAAGATGGATCCCACGTCTTCTCCCGATGTGCGCAAGGGACCACGTTTCCAATTCTCCCTGGCATTTTTGCAACGCTATGCCGCAGACGGCAACGAGTTTCTGCGGCGAATCGTCACAGGCGAGGAAACGTGGGTCCACCACTTCACCCGCGAAACGAAGCGAACATCAATGGAATGGGGGCACCCATCATCACCACAACGAAAGAAGACCAAGGTTCAACCTTCAGCCGGTGAGGTTATGGTGACAGTGTTCTTTGGATTGAAGAGAAGCGCCGGGGGAAATTGAGCGCCGGTGTGATTTTGTTACACGATAACGCAACACCTCACAAGGCCCGCCAAACGAGAGAACTGCTGCAGCGTTTCAAGTGGGAGGTCTGGCAACATCCACCCTACAGTCCCGACCTAGCGCCATGTGACTTTCATCTGTTCGGGAAGCTCAAAACGGAGCTCGGTGGTCGACGTTTCCAGACCGATGAGGAGGTGAAGGCCGCTGTCTCCGAGTGGTTGCAGAACGCTGGAGGAAATTTCTATGCATCCGGCATCGACAAGTTGGTTGTGCGTTCGCAGAAATGTTTGGAGTCTCATGGAAACTATGTGGAAAAGTGACGTTACAGTGTATGTCGTTACAGTCGTGTTGCTGTTGTATAGGTGGCGTAGTAAATGGCCATAACTGGGAAGTGCAACTTATTTTCTGATGTGCCCTCGTACTTTCTGGCACGCAGAATTTACATTTAACTTTCAAACATGTTTCAGAAATTACATTTGTAAGCAACATTGGACGTGAAGTCATATAACTTACATGAACATGAATAAGAACACATAACAAGCCAAACCACAAAGATAGGTCTGTGTGGGGAGAGGGAGATAAACGTACTAAGAGGAGACAAACACATGCTTGAAAACACTAAAGAACAAGGACAATCTCCACGTCATCATAAATTGCTACCTTCAAGTACAGTTTATAGGTTTTCTCCTAAAAATTCCCAGTTTTTGTACTTCTTCCTTTATGAGCCCCCAGTGATCTTGTACCTGCTTTTGAGCATCAAAATGAGCACGGATGCCAACATTCATGTAGGGAACATCTGGACTGACCATCAATCTTGGAATTTGGACTAAGTGAGGAAAGTGGAAGAGATAGTAAAAGGCTAGGAACCACAGGATGAACGCGGAAGAACAAAACGATTTTGTAACAGGTCAATACAAGTAGTAGAAAGGAACAAGGAAGTATCAAATCAAGACATATCGCGAGACATCAAAAATAGAAATACGAACAGGAACATACACTAGGATAAATATTGACCTACCCTTGGGACAGTTCCTGTTGATTACAAAATTACAAGTTCAACTCCATTGGCAGAAAACAAATAAGAGTGTAATATCCTTTAACTGCAAATGGAGAAATGTCCTATCTATAAAATATTAAATGTACACGTATGAGTCAACTATGAAAAAGATAATACGATCTATCGTTGTATAAATTTGCCTTGCTCCTAGTTACACGTGTAATACATAGTATAGATAAAGTACATATTAAGATTCTGTACGTATTTGTTTATACATATATCCTAATGCAACCATCTCAGCATGAAAGGGATCAGAATAAATATATTTATGAAAATCATGATAATTATTATTTCATGTGACCAAACATCGAAATACAGAGCTGCAAGTAAAATTTCTTATGTGACAGAATGTGACGAGGCGTGACACTCATTTAACTTAAACACCGGTTCCTAACCCTCATCCATCTAGATATTTATATTGTCAATGAGGATAAATACCAATCCTTGCCTGCTCAAGGCTATACTTTTCAGTAGCTACAAATAGCAGTGATGCTTTAAGTGAAACATGTACCTGTCTGAAGGAGGCCTGATATCATCCTGCATTAAAAGCGGTGTCTGCTTATACACAATCGTGATCGTTTCTCTCCACGATGCTTCAGAAATAGCGCCATGACGAATGCAGTAGGTCTACCTGTTTCTGGAATTTGTCAGGTAATACTTCAACCTCACTTCCAATAAGGATGTAAAGAAAAGGAACAAAATGAATTATATTCCTTTCACTCTCTTTCATATGTCACCAAATTACTCCTTAACTTGGCGTTAAATATGATATTAACCACTGAAAATAGGTTAATAAAAAGATCAGGCCCACGTCAGTTCATATTCTCACAAAGTAATAAATTTTCTTGTAATACTTACTGCATAGGTAAATGTACGCCAGGCTTCGGGCATTAGTCATCTGTACTCACCTAGAACAAAGAGACAATCATATTAATATATCGTTTGTGACCAAACCTATAGAATAATACACGTACTAAGAATGTATATTCTCTTCGGATAGATAGTTTCAGAAGTTACACAATGTATTACTCTAAATGAAAAATGCAGTTAACGGGATGTTTTGCAGAAATTATTTGATCATATTTCCCGGTAGTTAAGAATATACAATACATCAATCAATATTTTAAAGACAACATATATATCATAGATGAAAAACTATTCATATTATTACAAATATCCCTTTTGTTAAATCTGAAATTTACACATACTCACTGTACATCACGGTTGTGAAGAGAAGCTATAAACGTATAAATTTACACCATACGAAGATGTACAATGGCGAATTGATGATAGTGACTTGCAAGGTAGTTCTTGCACTGTTAACTATGAGGGATAATTAAATAAACTCTTTACAATTCCTATAAGAGAAAAAAATATTATACTTCATCACGTACCATTTGAATGAAATAATAAATTACACATTGGCGGGCTAAATAAAAATACGGAATAAACTAAAAATTATGTGTATATAATATCTTGGTTTTGATTTCTAATGATATCAGTCCATATCATGTAAAATGAATACACTACGGAAATATATTTCTCTGGAGTCTGAAAGGATGGCTATTTAAGTTTATTTGATTGTCTCAGAAATGTTGCCTTCCCTGTAAAGGGTGTCTGCGGCTGTCCCAATAAACAGCCGGAGGGACAGATGGTGAATCGAAGAGGATCGATGATTGCTGCTTAGCGGTACTTTCGAGTGGGAAGTCTGCAGCTGCTTGAGGAATTCGAGGCTGTCCTCATTTCCTACCATTGTCTGGCTTGGTCTAGCTACGAGTGATTCAAATAGAGTGGAACATATGGGAGTCTTTGAACTAGTGAGCAGATGTAAAACACACTGAACCTCCTCCAACTAGTGACGAGTAGTTACCAGAATGAAGAGCATTATTAAATATGTTATCTGATTATCACGTAGAAGAATTGTGAAAAATGACTGGTAACAAGTACTCCTGTAGTTACAATACCTAACACGGGGCGATTCACAATGATTTATTGCCAATTACAGCATTCAGTTCTGAAGATGGTTTAAGTATTCTCAATACTGGTAACGTTAAATCCAAATTATATTAACTATTTTTCTCTTTGGTAAAAGGAGTAAAATTAAAGAAGAGTTCAAGAATTGATATTTCAGAAATAATCTGTCATTTAACTGGATAACTATATGATACTAAGAAATACTGTGACGTCATATAAAACATTGTATAAATAGACCCTAGTATGATTTAGTGTATATCTAATCAGGAATAATATATCGATGGCCTAGATTGAATATCTCGTATCTCAAAAAGTTCTTCCTGTCCATTATTTCCCTTAAGACTGGTCACGCCTCCCAGCCACATTTGGATATGCAGTCCTTCAGAACAATGTTCGTTGGGTTTATTTTCCTATGCTGATGCGTAAAGGAAAATGAACCTTATAAAAATTATACTCCAGGAGTTAGTAATGCGTCACGCAGACATACTTTCCTATAGTACGGTACGGTAAGGTTCATTTTCCTCCACACGTCGGCATAGGAATAAAGAACACAACGAACATTGTTCTGATGGACTGCATATTCATGTGTGGCTGGGAGGCGTAACCAGTCATAAGGGAAATAGTGGATAGAAGAACTTTGTGAGATACGAGGTTTTCATTCTAGGCCATCGATATGAATCTTGAAGGATTCTGTTAATATTTTGAACAATCATTTGTGTAATAACATATATTTTTTCTATGCATCATTGGACTTTCTTCGTTAACTTATATGTAAGGTGGGCATCCTTCCATTTTGGACAAATAAAAATTATACAATTGTATAATTGAGAATACACCACGCAAATGTGTACAATGAACAATTGGTGATAACCCGTTGCAAGTTAGTTCCTGATAGAAAAGTGAATGAACTACACAGTTCAAACCTTATGGGAACATGTTTGTAACATCTGATATGTGAACGTTTGTTTGGTAGACTGGGTTCCAATGGCCGTGCAGCATACCTTGAGACCTTAGCTACTCAGGGTATGTCAAATCGAAGTTATACTCCAACTGTAGGCGTAGCGTCGTAGTGAATAGCGGTGCTTCCGTGTGTCGTTGTGAGGTACACAGAACTGAAATGTCTTTCAAATAGTATCAAAGTACTTTTTGGGACCATATGTCTCCTGATGATGAAATAAATAGTGCGTCGTTTTCAAATTATGCTTATTTACGAGAATGCACAGATGTTTAATGAACTGGTAGTACTTACACCAATGTAATTTTTTAATTAATTTTAAATTAATACCAAAGTACCCGCACACGGTGTTTATCTTCCACAGGGAATATGCTTTTTGACCTCGATATCTTTTTAAAATGACGTAGGGCATTCGGATTTTAAATAGGGTGTTGGGCACTAGAGAGCAACGTTTGAAAACTTATAATATCCAAATAACCGGGAACAAGAGATGTAGGCTGAAAAGACGAGGTGATAATTCACATTAGAATAACCAACGGAGTTTTCAGTGTGAGGAAGTGACTATTAAAATGATTTATTTGTAGTGTAGTGCAACATGAAGCTGAGACTTAGACACTGAGAAACGATGATAGCAGACACTGCAAGCGTATTGAGACGTGATTATGGAGAAGATTTTAAAGGAAGTATAGGGATGAACTGGAGAGACTATGATATTGTTAGAAGTTATAAAGATGAGAACGATGAATTAGCTTGGTTACTAGATGAGAGGAGGGGGCAGGGGGACACCCTGGAAAATATGGTAAACAGAAGACAACGATAATGATGTTGAAATTTTCAAGGGCACTACTAGGAATTGAGGAGAACGGCAGGAGGTAGATTGAAATAGAGAACAGCTATATGAACTAAAACGTCGTATGTCCCAATGTTCTTCCTGTCCATTATATACCTTAAGACTGGTCACGCCTCCCAGCCACACATTGATATGCAGCCCATCAGAACAATTTTCCCTGTGTTCATTTCCCTATAGCTGTGTGTAAAGAAAAATGAACCTTAAACACATTATACTGAAGGAGTGTGTAAATTCGCTTGCAAACAACATCCCTACAATGCGGTACGATAAGGTCTATTTTCCTTTACATACCAGCATAGGAAAATGGACACAACGACAATTACTCTGATGGACTGCATATAAGAATGTGACTGGGAGGCGTGACCACGAAGAACATTGGGACGAGGTTTTAGATATGCCTTATGACAGAACGCAATACTATGACCTACAGGTAGCCAAATACACGCTACTCCCGGCATTATCATTATCCAATAAAACATTCCCGTTTTCGCAAGGTAGAGCATTTCTGCATAAAATGAATATAGTACTGAATGTAATGATCAACATTTTTCTTAAGAGTCATATTTCTTCGATATAATACATTCAAATGTATCATTGCAGTGTACCGACGTTGAGGTATTATGACGGCATTGGCTTCGATCGGATGTGTACTGATACTTGTTCCACGGTATCTTAGGGTGATGTTGTGTTTTCAGTCCGGCTTTGAGTTCATTGTTGAGTAAGGCATTTCTGCTTCTGAAATCCACCACAAACATCAAAGTGCATATGGAGATGTGTGATTCCGCGCTAGCCTCGTAGTGGTTCCCCACGAATGCATCTTCTAAATGCAACATGGTTGGAAATGACGTAATCATTAAAGAAGGCAGATGTGTCACTATGGATACCACTGCAAAAATTGAGGATAAAGTCAAAAATTATGGCATGCATCACAAAACAACAAAATAGGCTGCCTCGTTCGAGATCTAACTCACGATTGTAATATTAAGAAGACATTGTGGCCCTGATCTTTCTTTAACAGTAAAGTCACACTCTATAACGTTCAGTCTAAAATTTGCCTGTTTTCTGTATGAAGATGCTATTTTTTATGGTCTAATACAGCCATCGCACTTCATTAACATGTTATTACTCTCCAACGAAGATAGAAATTCAGTATCCTATTTTCAGTGTACAGTTCCAGTTTACGTTGCGTCCACTGCTACATTAAACGTAGCCTAATCCTGGAAAACTGCTATAACGGTTCTATTTGCAGTTGTTGCTAGTAATATGCTTCCGACTTTTCTATTTGCGAACACTGCTTGGAATACGGTCTGCGTACAGACTCCAATGCATACAGTCTTTGTAATCGTTACATTAGAACAGTTTCCAGTTAGCCTATCTTCCTTCATGAATTGCTGGATATGAAAGTGTTAATGGTAAATAATCAGCAACGCTTCTTATCCATAAGCAGAAAATGAACGATGATGTGTAGATAAGAAAGGGTAGATTATCATCGGTAAGAAAGGTATTAAGTGCACTCTAATTTTGAGGACTCCATCATCGGTTACTTTACTTGCTAGAGTCGCAGCACTTTTCTCTAACTGTAATCAATCAGATTATATTGAAGGTCCTACAAAGACTGTTTATGTTTCTGCATCCTCGTAATAGGATTCCACCCAACTGTAAAAAAATGAAATGTCGTATGGCTTTTAGTGCTGGGATATCCCAGTAGGGGTTCTGCTCGCCAGGTGCAGGTCTTTCTATTTGACTCCCGTAGGCGACCCGCGCGTCATGATGAGGATGGAATGCTGATGAAGACAACACATACACCCAGCCCCCGTGCCATTGGAATTAACCAATTAATGTTAAAATCCCCGACCCGGCCGGGAATCGAACCCGGGACCCTCTGAACCGAAGGCCAGTACGCTGACCGTTCAGCCAACGAGTCGGACTACACAATGATGACTCATCGGTACAATACCGTACAGATATTCGCATTATAAAGATACCATTACAATTGCATATTAAAATCAATGAATTATGGTACGACTCATGCTATAACATATTAGGTTCAATATATTTGGAGCTGTACGTTGGCAGAGACGGTGTTAATTGTCTTAATTAATATTATAGCTTCGTGGTCCGACTCATTGGCTGAATGATCAGCATTGAGCCCTTTGATTCAGAGGGTCCCGGGTTCGATTACCGCCCGGGTCGGAGATTTTATCACCTCTGATTAATTCTTCTGTCTCGGAGACTTGTTGTTTGTATTTATCCCAACACTTCATATTCACACAACACACTACACTAACAACCACCACAGAAACCAGCAAGAGTGATTACATCCCTCCATATAGAGTTGGCGTCAGGATGGGCATCTGCCGTAAAACAGGGCCAAATCCTCGAGAGCGAGAGAGAGAGAGAGAGAGAGAGAGAGAGAGAGAGAGAGAGAGAGAGAGAGAGAGAGACCCCCACAGGTGTGGGAAAAGCAGTAGAAAAAGAAGAAGAAAAATATTATAACTTCGTGATGCTTTTAAGTACTTTCATCTTCTTCGGAGAGGCCGAGGACTAGGAACTTTGTCCTAAAGAGGATATTTTAATTGCAGACAAGTCTGTCAAAAAGAGACCGGCATATTTGGGCATATTTGAATACCATCGGACTAAGCCGGGATCGAACTCACCAAATGGAATCGAAAACCCAACACTCCACCATCCTAGCTAGTCAGTCCGGAGAGATTAAACTGTAGCTTCCACTTAGATCTGAGTCTAATTCTTGACTGTTACTGTACTGAGTGTGGGCAATGCTGAGTAATGTCACTTCCTAGCTCATTGAGAAAAGCAGTGAAGAATGACATGTTCCTCACCTTAACGGCTTCTAAAACTACATACTTTTCCATACCACATAACGTCCAATGGTGCCCCTTGATGATACAACCAGTCTCAGAGCTAATTTAAAATAATTATCACAAGTAAAGAATTAAAACGTGTCAGATTCGTAAGGGAATTCATGTCGATAGCACGAGAGTCACGTGCTATACTCTCTTTGCTACACAATGTTATATTGAGAAGTGTTCAATCCACCTAACGAATGCCACATCTTGGAACTTCTTACTAACTGGCAACATATACTAAATTCTTCGACTTACAAGCTTCCTTGACACTGAGAACAGTAACAATAAAATGTAAATATGCCACACTTTACCCAATCCAAGGATTTTTTTGCCACAAACAGTATTCTGCCTGTCATTATTGAGAGTCCAAAGTATTGTAGGAGTCACACTGCAGGCTGGATTGAGTTTCAGACCTCTAGAAGTGTTGTATACATTTCTCGTCGCATCGATTTTACTGTCATCTGGCGGTGAAGAGAAACTTTACCGGTCATTTCGTAAGACTAGGTTAATTCCATCAGGCGAACGCAATGCGTGCTACTAGAGGTTTAAAATATCCGTGGCCTCTGATGACAGCATGGTCCTGTGGGTGGTGGCGGTAGAATAGCTTGCATGGTATCCCCTGCCTGTCGTAACAGACGGCTAAACGAGGCCCTAGTGGCTCGTAACTTGGGAGCGATGGCTAGCAACCATGGGGCCCTTAGCTTAGTCGTGGCATTGCTCCCACTTACTTGCGCCAGGATCCTAACTTTCATCTATTCTATCCGATCTACCGAGGTCAAAACTTGTTCTTTTCCGACCCCGACGTTATTAAAAAGTTTACGAGGCCTAGCGAGTCTTTCAGTGTCACGCCCTTCGTAGCCCTTGTCTCTCTTCGGCCGATATCTTTATTTTTCGGTCCCCTTACATTATTTTCCTCTAATAAATGTAAATAAGGGGTGATTGCCCATTTTTTATTCTTCTTAAAACAAAAACACTACCACCACAACTCTGGAAACGGCACCTAAAAGCGCTAGCAGTTACGCTACGAAGGCGGGCGTTGCATAGGTGAACTTATTATTAAAGCGATATTCACCACCGTCAGCAAAAAAATACACTATCTTTTTAGTTGTGAAATAGACTAAATCAAATAAAAAATGTTCTATTCTTTAGACCAGTATCATATACAAATCAGCGGATTATGTGGAAAGGCAATGTAACCGTGGCATACTGAGGGAGTTCGTGATACCGCGACCGTGCAACGTGAAATAAGGAGTTCCGTCCTTCGTTTAAAAGTACAGGATACCAATTTTTATTATAGATTTTATAAAAGATATTTACATGATGGACACTGAAAAACATCTTATATTGACTTGATGACATGAAACTATTTCTGTATGGTTACTAAAAGCGTCATATTAATTAGTTCTTTCTTATTTGTATATAATACCGGAATTACTTTAATGTGTAACTTGGAACTATAGATTTATGAATTTTTAGACATTTTTTGAAAATTCATTTGTTTACACTTCTTATAACACTTGGAATCTGCAAAGTTACCTATAGCCAAAATATCGTAGTTGCCGGGACTAAACCTCCTATGTGATAATATTTTTGAAGATATACTGGCCCGCAGCACATACATTATGTAGAGCGAGAATGCCTCGACAATATTCACGCAATATTTCCCCTTAGATGACAAAACCTTACCGGCCAAAGTTCTAAGCTAAAATATTTCACATAGGAGGTTTTGTCCCGACAGCGATGATATACTTCATTCACCACTTTTAATGTATATGGTTTTTTTGTACATAAGGGTAGTGTTGGTGAAATAGTGCCCACTTCACGTATTTTGGATTCGTTAATCCTTCACTTCATTTTTTAACTCTGTATGTCCCGAATTAATTTTTCAAGCAATGTGTAGGTGAGGACAATTCCTATTTTTAAAATTCTTTTTTTTTTGTTGATATAATGTTGTAAGCAATAATTGAATTTTGAGCTTTAAATGTAAATACATTCACTAATACGTACATTTTTAAATGGGAATAATAATGTTTATTTTAATTATTATAATTATTAAAGGATAGCGGACATTTAGGATACGTAACTTTAAATCACTTGGAAGAAGATAATGAAAGTGAGGAGGGATAGGAAAATTTCAAGGAGCCATGAATATCGGGCAGTTCAGAGATGAAGGCTTGTTAGAGGAAAACATGACCGTTTAATGAAAGAGAACCTCCCCTTAACGTTAATGTTAATGATCCTATGTAATTACAGTATAATTATTATGAAGTGATGACAGTCCACCTATTGCTATTCCTTAACGTATATTAATTTTTCATCTGTGTCTTGGGACTGACCACAACAAACTGTAGCTTCCACCACAGTCCCTACCTCATTTAAGACTTTAACTCTGTGGAAGCTTTTCAGGTATGGGTGATGCTGTGTAATGGCATTAGGAGCACGCCTCATGTTCCTGGTTGTTTTGAAAGTTGCTACCCATGTTACTCTTACGGCTGGTTATGCCGCTGTAGCACCTTTTGGCAAAGTGAAGAAAGCAATTGGAAACTATCTTATTACTCGCCATGCCTTGCGTGCCGCAGTTTGACACCACCGTCGTTTTTTGCGATTCCCTTATTACTGCATAACCTTAGTTGGTGCTATTCTAAGGATCCAACCAGCCTCTGAGCTGAAGACTTAACAGGTATTACATGAATCACAGTTACTGAAAACTTGATGGTTTGGAGTACGTTCCTTTAGCTCCTTCAGAAATACAATATTATCTTCTCTTCCTCCGCTTTTACCATACCGTGGTACGGTGCGACCTGTTTCGAACGAGTGGACTTTGCCGTCTGTTTCCATCGGAACTCTACCTAATGCTAACCCAGTTTGAAGAAATATATTATACTATTATCTGTTGCTCCTGGCGGTTAGTAAGGGGCTGTCTGGCCGAGGTGGTATAGGCGTGCTCGGTTCGCCCGGAAGGACGTAGTTTTGAATCCCCGTCAGGAAGTAGTAAAATTTAAGAAACGAGATTTACAGTTCCGGAGGTACATATGGCCCTGAGATCCACTCAGCCTACACCAGGTTAATTCCTGGGTGCAAAGGCGGCCGGGCGTAGAGCTAACCACTCCACCCCATCAAGTGCCGAGGTTACCAATAGTGCAAGCTTTTACCTTCCACCTCTCAAAGGGCCTTCATAGCCTGTACGTAGATGGCTTTGGCTTCTGGTGGTTAGTAGTGTGGTGTATTAACTGTATGCAGGGACATGTATTATGCTGAACAATTAAAATCTAGTCCCCGAGAATGAAGAATTATCCACACAGGGGTAAAAACCCCGGACTGCCTGAGATATGAAATCGAGACTCTCTGTACCGAACGTCACTATCCTGACCATTCAGGGGCCGATGGCCTAGATGTTAGGCCCCTTTAAACAACAAGCATCATCATCATCATCATCATCATCATATTCTGACCATTCAGCCATTGTGACATTAATTCTAAAAATACTGAATAGGGAAACTGTATTTTTAGAAAACGCTACATTTATATTGTCTCGTATTCGTCTACGAATACTGAACTGCAAAAAAACATTTTTCACCATTTTATGGTCGTGACAACAAAAACGACGGCGCGACGTAACAAGGAATAAAAAATGCTTTAATAGCACAATCGATAAACGAATAACATACAGAATGTATTTTTTACTTTTTTCTGTCCATGACGGGGTCCATTCTCCCAATGAATGTCTTTATTCAACATGTGCCAGCGTCATATCCAATTTAAGTTAATTACATCGGGCACATCAAGCCACAGAGAGCATCTGTATTGTGAATTCCTATGAGCTGAAGTTCTGCACATTTCAGGGCTTACAGGTTCCACAAATATCAACGTGTACTTGGGACACAGTGGACACCATACAATTTCCTGTTAATGGCAATATTGATGGAATATCTGTGATATTCGTAAATCTTCTTTCCTGGAGAAATATTCTCGTTTCTTCACCTTTAGAAGAGCAAACAGAACATGTACACAAAATGGCCATTAATAGTTAAAAATGTACTTCTTCGTATGAACTTATTATGTTATTATTATTTAAAAATCTTACGGTAATTCACATTTTATTGTACTGAATCATGATGAATTTAAAACGCAGCTGTATTTAATGATCTATCGTCAATTTGTTAATCAAAATTGTCGTGTGGATACTTTACTTTGGAAGTAGTTAGACAAAGTTAATTTAATTTAATTTAATAATTATTATTACAATAATAATCCTAACAAAACTGTAAGTAGCCATGAAGGTGGTTTTTCGCGATTTTCGTTTCATCATCAGACAAATGTATGACCTGCATCTAAATAGTATGACTTCCGCCACTTCCTTCCTATTCCTGGCGTTTCCCTATCCCACAGTCACTGAAGAACTGTATGGGTTAGCGTATCATTAAATGTTGTAATAATAATATTTCCCAGTCCATTATTCTACTAAGTAATCGATCTTTTTCTTTCGCCTCATCCGCCGCAGCCGGTTTATGCGTACAGTTCCATCCAACGAATTTATTCCATACTTGGCATTTATCTACTTTTTCTAAGTACCAAACTGTAATTTTTCTCATTCTCGCTACATTCATGTCTGTTATTTCCAGCTTATGAATAAGATTCCTGAATACGTCCGTCTTTCAGTTCCATACACCAAAGTCGGTCTTAACTTTGCTGCATCTTGATTCAGCTTCTCTTAGTATACTACCATTCTGAGAGAATACACATCACAAATGATTGAAATGATCTTCCTGTACGAGTTTTGTTTTTGCAAACTCATTCTCAATCCCTTTAGATTCATTCCATGAGTGTACAGGATATAACACCCCCTTCCTCTTCTTTTTCAGCTCTTCGTGCGGGCTTTCTTAACGGTCTGCCATTAAGACCAACTTCTCGGCAAAAGCCAACAAGCTTGGTATATTTCCATGTAACTGAGTCCTGCTATTTTATACCTTTCAGTAAATTATCCTTGTATACAATGAACAACAAAGGTAAAAGATTACAGCTCGTTTAACCCTTGCAGCTACTTAAATCAAGAACTCACTCCACCATCAATTCTGACTGGGACCAAACTGTAATATAGTTGCCTCTTATTTTTAAGGTATATTGAATGTTCCGTAATTTTTTGGTGAAAAATCAAATGTTAGAGTGAACTTTTTTCTTTTTTTCCTAGGGGCTTTACGTCGCACCGACACAGATAGGTCTTATGGCGACGATGGGATAGGAAAGGCTTAGCAGTTGGAAGGAAGCGGCCGTGGCCTTAATTAAGGTACAGCCCCAACATTTGCCTGGTGTGAAAATGGGAAACCACGGAAAACCATTTTCAGGGCTGCCGATAGTGGGATTCGAACCTACTATCTCCCGGATGCAAGCTCACAGCCGTGCGCGTCCAACTCGCCCGGTGTTAGAGTAAACAAAATTCCCGGTAAACACATCATCCTAAAGCATCTTGATTGCTTTCGTGATACAGACTTAAAAGTAAAATAAATTCAAACGTATTCTAAATAGTTCATGAAATAATAGTAGTTCATTCTATGATAACGATAGGTTTATGCTTGTATTAACCTGTCCCTATTCCTATATTCTCTCATTATGGCCAATATTAATCGAAAAAAGTAATTAAAATATTCTGTCCATCAGTTTATACAATACTGTAGTTTCCTTTCTGTAACCTTCTACAATTTAAGATTAATTTATAAACTGGTTTTGCCAATTGCTGTGTTTACATGGTATATCTGGAATCTACCCTCCTGACTGTTCATCACCCAATTTATCTAATGATGTACCTAATGAATGCCTCTGCTATTATTTCATTTGGCCTTTTTCCCGTTTTGCTTCAGTTTTCATTATTTGGAAATAAACTATATATTAACAAACTATATTTTAACTCAAACTGGCCGAAATTGAAATATATGGCTCCTGAGGAAATTCTAATCGCTAATTACAGAGTGAGGGGACATGTGTCATAGTCGACATATATGGAATAAGGAGGGGAAGTATTTGTTTATTGAAGCAAGTGTCTCGTTTGGTTTCTGTAGAAAAGTGTGATGTTAGATTGATATATCTGATGCTTGTACAACTGCTTATGTTAACACAAAAGTGGGTCCTTTAGGCTCATACAAATTTGATGATTCAGGTGATGTTGGAAAGAAAGTCCAAGCTTAACATCACCTGTTCAGCGACAACTGGCATGAAAAATACAAAATCAATACAAAAGTAAAATTGTTCATGTCCTTAGTTGGAACGGGATGATAAAGTTAATAGACAACACATCCCCTCGAACAGTTTCTCGTTTTTACACCACGGTAGACTCTCCGGATATAATAAAAGATTCCTTTCCAAGGAAGATAAAATGTTTGCAGTTCAGCAGCACTACGAAACTATAAAATGGCCGTCTATCAGAAATAACTATTTCGGGATTTCATAAATTACCATAAATACCATTATCAGTGGAAAATTATGCTTTTAATACCGTCGCTTTACCGGTAAAGCGTTGTATTCCACAAAGCTCTTCCTATCCATTATCCTCCTCAACCCTGGTCACGCCTCCCAGCCACATATGGGCACGCAGTCCATCCGAACAATGTCCGTTGTGTTCGTTTTCCTATGTGAACGAGTAAACGAAAATGAACCTTACATGCATTGTGCACTAGGAGTGCGTAAATACGTAATGCAAACGTACATTCCTACAGTACGGTACTGTAAGGTTCATTTTCCTTTACACGTGGGCATAGGAAAATGAACATAGCGAAATTTGTTCTGATGGACTGCATATCCGTACGTGGCTGGGAGGCGTGACCAGTCTTAAGGAGAATAGTGGATAGGAAGAGCTTTGTGGAATACAACGTTTTACCGGTGGAGCGACGATATTTATTTCAGAAAACACATTTCTCAGATTTGTGAACGGGGAACGAAGTTCTACGGGAAAAGGGGGAATCCTGTTCTGAATATTGTTGTACAATATTCAAATATGTGACAACAAGTGATAGAATCGGTGGCGTTATAACCCAATGTTAAAAAATCAGGAATACATAGTTATTGAGGAGAAATTTAACTGTATACTCACAGCGTACTCTGGGAAACTTTCCCACAGAAAGAGAATATATATTATCTGAAATCGTGCAACAATACTCGTATAACGTCTTCTGGAGGGAATTATATGGTTGGTCAACAGATTACTTTGACTATCACAAAAACAGAATGCCATGGAAGAGAATTGATTTATTTTATATGGAAAGAATAATGAGATGACGTAGTCTCTTCGATCTAAATGGAAAATTCAGTATTTAAACTTGCACGGTTAAAATAAACCACACATGAAACATCTTACAACAAGTAATCCATGCAGTATTATATAATGAATTTTTTTACGTTGAAGAAAGATTATGATGACCAGGATGAGCATGAGAGTGATATACATTCTTATACAATGACTGTACCGGTAGTTTAAGTAAATAACAACTTCGCTCTCTATAATACTTAACGTCAAATTTTCGGTTAAAGACAGTGCATAGCTTGTATAACGGCAGATCTACAATTAACATAACATTTAGTACACAGACAAGGAGTTCAAGTAATTCCTACCAGATATTGGTGGTATTGTTGCCTGAAACGAGCAGGTGAGGCCCCTCTGGCACAGACAGATATTCGTTCAATCAATCAATCAATCAATCAATCAATCAATCAATCAATCAATCAATCAATCAATCAATCAATCAATCAATCAATCAATCAATCAATCAATCAATCAATCAATCAATCACTACTGGTCTGCATTTAGGGCAGTCTCTCAGGTGGTAGATTTCCTATGTGTTGTTTTCCTATTTTTTCTTAAATGATTGCAAAGAATTTGGAAATTTATTGAACATCTCCCTCAGTAAGTTATACCAATCCCTAACTCTCCTTCAAGCGAATATTTTCCCCAAGTTTTCCTTTGTTAACAAGTCACAAGTGAATAAATACAGAAGAAACATTCTTATTTCTATAAATTTCCTTGCCTAGTTGATAAATGATTCATGATGAAAAATTATTATTAAATGATAACTGATTCACAGATGTTCATGTATATGAATGACATTATTTTACTGTATAATCCATATTATTCTGTAATACTGTTTCACTTGGACCATTCATTTCTCCCTCTTTATTTAAACTACAACTGGAACCTTAACGCCTTAATTTGTCATTCAGCTTCAAGTATACGTAATAATAACCAATTCAGCTACACATGCTTGTAAACATGCTTAGTTGTTAAGGATACTAATTAATTATTTAAACGAGCGCTATGTATTGGTATTTGTTAAATTACATACTACGTATAGCATATACATTCCAGAAATCACGGGGTGCGGATGAGTACTGGATATTGACTTCATATCTGGTCTGTTTGTTTGTTCTTGGGTTTTAGCTTATATAACAGGGCTCTTTGTTAGCGAGATTGTGGGCGGGTATAGCTTTCAATGCTATTGTTCCTGGTGACGACACGATTACACAGAATCTACAATGGCCCAACCACCTGTAATTCGCACAACACCTCCTTGAATAACGGATCATCCCTTGAAGAAATACAGGCTGAGAGTAGAAGATTATACTCGGTAAGGCATGAAGGTACATTGGTGTATTTCAGAAAACATTATCAATGAAATGTGAAAGTCTGAATGTGATCTTTTAATTTGAGTGTAGGATGAATTCAAAGTTTTTTATATTAATAGAGATAATATTCAGGAAATATTTGAAACTTTACTCAATTTCAAGTGAGTTTTGAAAAACAATCAGTGACACATTCGAATGAACCATGCTCTAATGAAAAAAGACATAATTTAAGAGTATTCAAAATCTTCCGTAAAATGCAGTTGAAGTTATAATGTATCGGACTCGCGCATTATACATGTGGCTAACTGTGGAACAGTTCATGCACATCTAGACGTGTAGATACGTCAGCCTCCGAAAATTAGAATAACCGTGTAGAAACTAGCATTCGAATAAGTATAACAGATATACTTATAAGTATATACACTGGAATACTACACAACGAAACAGTAGATCATCTGGCCAAGCAGATCATCACAGAAGGCCAATTCCAAGCAATACCCCTACCATAAAGGGACTCACAACAACACATCAAGAAAGAGGCTTACAGAGAATGGCCAAATCCCTGGAAAACACTATACCTCTCGAATGGCATGCATTACTCCGGTACATCCCAGAAAATCCAAGGTTAAATCTACTATCCCTTACTTGCCGGCACAGCACCCCAATTATCAGAATGAGACCCGGAGATGATTTCATCTCAACCATCTGTACAGAATCAATATTTTAGACTTCCAAAATTGTCCCTCTGATCCCAATCAAGAAGCATAACACAACCATACAATTTAGGATGCACTAAATACAAATCGCAAGTATCCAAATTATATCAATTATATTTAAACATAACTCTACCCTCCCACTTCTGCTTCGTCGTTGTTAAGCAGCTATGGCATCCATTAATAGTCGTTGTGCTTACCGAAATCTCTATCTACATAAATAAAATCATAAATACCGTGAGCCTGTACAATAACTATTTTGGCTAAAATTTTCGTTCACTTATCTTTTTCAGGTGTAATAATGACCATTTGAATTTTTCTTAGCTTTGGTGAGTGTTTCTGTGTTTGTCTGTTTGTTTGTCTGAGTTCTTATAACTTGAAAACTACTGGATATATTTCTACCAAGCTTCATAGTCTTAACCCACCTGTCCATGGGTAGGTTTTAGGGCCAATATTGTTTCTAAATACCTGAAATGACTGGCGGTTTATACGAACCCGAAACCTTGATTTTTCACTCCAACATATTACACACAATAAATCTTAATGGAAATCTACCTGCTTTAAAGCAAATCAATTTCTAAACCTTTTTTCTCATCTGCATAATTTCCATACGAGGATTAATAAGGGAGATAGCATTAATGGACCGTTTTTTCAATACAAGTTCCACCGGACTTAACTCTAAAGCGGATTTCTTATAACTTGAAAACTGCTGGAGATATTTTGACCAAACTTCATATTTAGCATCCACCTGTCTACAGGTACGTTTTAGCTCTGTACCATGTCAAATTCGCGGAATGGCCTGGGTATGTATAGGGAGACGAAACAGTGAAATTACTCTGCTACAATATATGCAAGACCAACCTGACTGGAAACCGACCAACCTCGATGGAGATCTATTTCTAAAACTTTTCTCTCATGTGCACTTTTCGAAAGGAGGATTAATCTGAGAAATATAATGAACGGTCGGTTTTGCAAACTAAGTCCTGCGGACGTAGCCCAAAAGGTGCTGTACGCGGAGAAGGTGCCTTATCTATATAAATAAAATTATAACCACCGTGTGTCTGTACATTGACTTTGTCGAAATTTTTGTACAATTATCCGTTTTAGGTGTATAATGATCATCTGCATATGACAGCTTTAGTTTTCTGAAAGTAAAACTTTTACGTCCCCTCTCTCCACAGTAAGAGTGCGGCATTATCTGCCAGACAAGCTAGAATATTGAAATTTGGCAAAATTACGTCTCAGCCTGTAACCGACGGAAAGCTTCTATGATCTTTAAATATTTCACTTTATACCACCAACAAATATCGAAATATTGAGACAAATTTAATGTTGATGCAGAGCTCCGTTTCTAGGTATTTCGTGGCTGAACGGTAAGTCGAATCACAAAATGGACACAATCTCGCTTCAATTTGGAGTGATCCACAACTTAGGTCGTATAATGTTTTATCGTATCTCCATTCCCTATACGTTAGATTTGTTTCTATTTCTCGATTGCGCATACATTTCTCCTTTTGTACAATTCATAGGTTGAGTCACTTATAGGAAATAGCGTGCTCGGTTTTATGCACAGAAGCCTCCGTGGGTGCAAGTCGAATGCTATACGGACGGCTTACCTGACACTAGTGAGACCTATACTAACGTATGGTCTACCTGCCTGGCACCCTACCACTGCAGCTAACCTTCACAAACTAGAAGGAATCCAACGTCGCGCTGAACGACTAATTAACAAGAACAGCTGCCCGTCTTCCCTCCTGGTGTAAACAAAGCGACATCACCTTCTTACACAAGTCCCTCACAGGGGCCATTCACCTTTCACCATTCCCTCGACTCTCCTTATCCTACAGCTCCGTCCGTAGAGGCAAAGGGGTGTGTCTTATACCCCCCCTTGCGCGAACTGAGTCCTACAGACTAGGTTTCTTTGCTCGTTCAGCGCGGCTTTGGAACGATCTACCCGTCAACATTAAATGTAGAAATGTAAATATAGTTAAATGCTACGTTAGGAAGCACATACGGTGAGAAAATGCATGTGAATATGTGGAAGAATGAACGAGTGAGTGAAACGTTGTATAAATGAGAAATATGTATATATTAGGCTATACTCTGTTATTTTATTTCTAAATAGTGTATGACTGTTTTACTTTAGGATTTAGGTAATTATTTCAAAGGTCAGGGGGAACTACGTGTAGGGGGGCCTGTCGCTTTCCCCTGGCCTTCCATAGATACTGTAAAGGTTTATGGTAAATAAAAAATGAATGAATGAATGAATGAATGAATGAATGAATGAATGAATGAATGAATGAATGAATGAATGAATGAATGAATATGGAATCATCTAATTCTACACGAGCATTGGCCTACCCAGTATCCGTTTTTGAGAAAAATTCTATGCCTCTGACTGTCACGTAAGTATCCAAAAGTAATGCACTGTGATGAAATCTTACCCAAATGTCACGCTATTCAACGTTTCTCACTCAATATTACCCATAAATAGATGAAATAGGAGAAAATAGCATAAAACCAGTAATTTAGACCGCTAAATGAGGAGTCTGATGATACAATCCGTTTGTCGATATGTCGTATCGTTTAGCAGCAGTTAATCATACATATGGGTTTGCAATACTATCATCATGCATATACCTCGTATGTCGATCTGTATATATTCATTGAAGTTGATATTTAGCTAAGTAGAAAGGGTGTGCCTGAAATTATAATTAACATTTTACAAATCTATAGTGACTCTCAGCAAGAGGGCACCTGCTATTGTAATCTCGGTGTGACTGACATTGAGAAGGGCCAGTAGTTCTAATGATAAAAGCACAACTCAATTTTGACTGGCAGTAGGGGAGGTGCCTACTATTATAACAAAATCCCCTCAACTGTAATCTGTCTGGAAGTAGGAAATGGGGCCTGCCATTATAATGAAAACTTTCCTACTCGATTATGATGGCTTATTCTTACTCACTGCGTGTACAACTATTTACTTCGATATCCGTATACATTGTAGAATACCGTAGCGAAGCGCGGGTACATTTGCTTGTGTGAAATATTTCAGCTAAATTTTGGCCGGTATAGTTTTTTCATTTGATGTTCACTGTTGTGCTAGTAATGAAATTTCTTGTTCTTGGTGACACTTTTGCTGCGGGTCAGTATTTCTCCCACAATATTGTTGTGCATAACGGTTTTTGCAGGCGCAACGACGATACACCAAGCAATAGCTGAATTTTTATGAGAAACCAACTTAACATTCAACTTATCTAGTCCTGAATAAACTATATTCCCCCATCCCACATTCCTGTACCATAGCATACCAACACCAGGCAGGCCTACTCATAAATCATGACAGGCCTCATAGCGCTAATATTTTGCAACTGGTCCGTCCTTCTTAAACATACAAACAGAACCTGCTTCATGGTCTTTAAAACCGAATGCAAATTATTAAGAAACGTCGCTGCCAGGGTCCATCGAATTCGGGATGGGGGGTTCTTTCTATGAAGATATAGACATAGCTGTGTGTATTTGAGGCCTTTGCCCAGTGATGTGGAGGAATTCAAGGAGCGGAATACACATTCACAGAAATACTTTGCAAAGGATGTCCCAAGCGTTAGATTACGGTGTGGACGTCTTTCGAGTCACATTGGATACACGAATATGCAACTAACGTTGGAAGTTTCTACTCAATACGACCTTTAGATACATTTTTCCATTTTATTTATGTACAAGCATTACAAGACATGTCTTCACTGAATCAGAATATCGTCGTTGCCGGGACAAAACCTCCTATGTGATAATATTTTTTGAGATATACTGACCCGCAGCACATACATTATGAAGAGCGAGAATGCCTTGACCGTATTCACACAATATTGCACCTTAGATGAGAGAACCTTACCGGCCAAAGTTCTAAGGTGAAATATTTCACATAGGAGGTTTTGTCCCGGCAGCGACGATATAATTCCCGAGTAACGGTTTTTTTCATTTCTGAAAGACCGAGCTCGAGAGCTGCAGTAGATTAAGGGTGGCCAGCATCCGGTATTCGGGAGATAGTGGGTTCGAATACCACTGCGGCAGCCCTGAAGAAGGTTTTCCGTGGTTTCCCATTTTCACACCAGACAAATGCTGGGGTTGTACTTAATTAAGGCCACGGCCGCTTCCTTCTCATTCCTAGCCCTTTCCCTTCCCATAGTCACCATTAGACCTATCCGTTTCGGTGTGACTTAAAGCAACTTGCAAACAAAAAAAAACAAAAATTTTGAAAGCTTGAATATTTGCTGACAGATATGCCAGGATGTGTGACTAATTTTTTCCTCCTCAGATTGCTCTGCAGTAACTGACAGCATGTAAATAATCTACAAATTGACAAGGTGATCTGTTGTCGATATTTAAGCTCCTGCATTCTGCATGCTTTGGATAAAGCGAAGTAGTGTCAAGCGTAGAAATATATGGCACGCTTGGAGACTGGGCAATATTAATGAGTACATCGTGTGAGTGACACGGAGCAGGATTACTGACCAGCAGTGGGAAAAATTGATGAGGATATACTGGAGTGATATTCAACAGACATTATGGGTAGAGCGAGAATGGTCACTCTCCATGAGGAATGTTCATAATTTACTTCATGTCACGAGTAGTATACAGGAAACAGAAACACCTCAGTTCACCGCTGGTGAAAATCATAAGAAATTATTTGCAGACATATATTCTAATTGGTGTGCATATTAATGATATCAAAAACGCACTGAGAGCTTAGAATACCGAGCTCGATAGCTGCAGTCGCTTAAATGCGGCCATTATCCAGTATTCGGGAGATAGTAGGTTCGAACCCCACTGTCGGCAGCCCTGAAAATGGTTTTCCGTAGTTTCCCATTTTCACACCAGGCAAATGCTGGGGCTGTACCTTAATTAAGGCCACGGCCGCTTCCTTCCCACTCCTAGCCCTTCCAAGTCCTTCCTTGTCCCATCGTCGCCATTAGACCTATCTGTGTCGGTGCGACGTAAAGCAACTAGCAAAAAAAAAAAAAAAGAGCTTAGAATAGTGTTTAGAAAATTATTTTTCTTAAGATTGGTAAGGTAAGGGTGTATTCTGCCCGAAGGCAGGTCCGAGCACCCGCAGAGATGTGCCTGAGCCGGAGTTTGCGTACGGTAGGATGGCCAGTTCCTTTCCGCTCCTCCATTCCCTTACCACACCAACAGCGCGTGGCAACCCATCCAAATCTTGACCTCACCCAATGTTGCTTAAATTCGGAGATCTCACGGGATTCGCCGTTTCAACACGGCTACGGCCGTTGGCGTGGAGATAGGAGGTAGAAGTTTTCTTACGTCAATTTAGTATAATTAAAAATTTTATAGCTCAATAAGTACAAATTCTAACTAAAATATCTTTATTATTACATGCATAGCTATCTATTCATGAAACTATGTTAAGATTATTAAAAACCTAGTATTTAGCAGTATTTTTTTAATCATAACTCCATATTAATTGTTTGCAGGTTAATGTAGCTTTAATTTATTGAATATTTGCATGATCGTTTCACTGCAATATGTTAAAGACCTGAATTATCAGTATGCCTTACGGTATATAGCAAATTACTTGGAAATTGTATTGTGTAACTCGTTACTTTCGACAACACTTTTCGAAATGTTCTTTTAATTATTTTTTGAAAAAGTGAAATTACTTGTGTCAGAATAAACGAGAGCCCATAGTATGCTGTTAACAAAAATAAAGTACACTACCAAGCAAAATTTCATGCATATATCTTCCATAGATTTTGAATTGTTATGAAACTCGTGTGCAGAAATGATTTTTTTTTTTTACTATTTGCTTTACGTCGCACCGACACAGATAGGTCTTATTGCGACGTTGGGATAGGAATGTCCTAGGAATTGGAAGGAAGGGGCCGTGGCCTTAATTAAGGTACAACCTGGTGTGAAAATGGGAAACCACGGAAAACCATCTTCAGTGCTGCCGACAGTGGGGCTCGAACCCACTATCTCCCGATTACTGGACACTGGCCGCATTTAAGCAACTGCAGCTATCGAGCTCGGTAGAAATGAAATTAACAGAAAATGTGAAATAGACATATGACAGAGAGGGGAGCATCAAATAATATACATGGATATTTACAAAGATACTACCGAGCTCGATAGCTGCAGTCGCTTAAGTGCGGCCAATATCCAGTATTCGGGAGATAGTGGGTTCGATCCCCACTGCCGGCAGCCCTGAAAATGGTTTTCCGTGGTTTCCCATTTTCACACCAGGCAAATGCTGGGGCTGTACCTTAATTAAGGCCATGGCCGCTTCCTTCCCACTCCTAGCCCTTCCCTGCCCCATCGTCGCCATAAGACCTGTCTGTGTCGGTGCGACGTAAAGCAACTAGCAAAAACAAAAAAAAAAAATACAAAGGTATTTATTGAAGTGGTGTAGTGAAGATAATTATATATTAGCGTACATTCCACAAATAAATAATGAATATTGGAAAATGGTATGTTTTAATTCGTAAAAGTGTATATCTCCAAATACAGTGAATATTCCGAGATGTGGCTGAAAGGTGACTGTATTCTGAAGTCAAAGTTGAAGCTCCCACTCTTCGGATAAGTACATTAACCAGTTCTACTAAGCTGGTCATTACGGGAGGGATTCAATTGAATTATTCAATTATTATTATTATTATTATTATTATTATTATTATTATTATTATTATTATTAACAAATACATCGCAAATGTGAAATATACCGGTGTCAATGTTAACTTGCAGTAGTGTAATAATAAATAAAATTTAACATAATTACCCAACGAAAACAACAACAAAGAAAAAAACTTTAACACAAAGAGCACAATAAGCAATTCCATGGAGAGAAAATGTGACATGAAATACTACTACTTTAACATTCTAAATCCATCATCATCATATTATACAATTTCATACAGAACTTAATTACTTTCACTACTTAACACTACGACTTACTATACTATAGGTTGAGTTTACTACCAGCGTAACATTGATGTACGTTGGGTATTCAGCCCGAAGGCTGGTTTGATCTTCTACAGCTCCACTAACAGCTGGCATAGATAGCGTAGCTGTCACTGAAGAGGCATACTAGGGAAATGAGGAGTGAGGTAGATTCCCATTGCTTTCCTCACAGAGCCAGAAATTGCTATTACATATGAGTCTGCCAAGCCCACTGAAATGCATGTAGCAACCGACCCTTTGAGCGATATTTTCACACCATTCATAAAAGGTAGTGGCTGCATAAAGAATGGCATTACTAGCATCGCTCACACCTCGGTCACTTTCATATTATCAAAGCCATGGATGAGACTGAGACAGGTGAATGAAAGTAAGAAAATTATTCTACCCCGTACCAGAAGACATAGTGCTCTGTAAACACTACATCTTGCCAGCAAAGGCATAGGTTAACATTACAAGTTATAATAAAGTAAGGTTAAAACATAATTACCCAAAACTACAACAATAAGAATACAAAAAGCAATTCATCGGAAAAATATTACAAGAAATACTTCTAAATCCAGCAGAAAATCACAAATTCAGCTTTTACTTTTCACTTTACACTTGCACCAATGATCTTTCTAAACGATAATATACCAGAAGGGAATCTATCAGAGATTGCTTCAGGTAACTTATTCCAACCCCTTATGGTTTTGTTTATGAAAGAAAATTTGCCCACATCAGTATGCTGGTTTCTGGCCCTATTGTAACCGTTCTATGGTTGTAGTTTGTTTGCATTTGATATTGGAAGAAAATCATTTAGTTTTTGAAAGTTTGCATTCAGAGTAGTGTTTCTCTACGACATAATAAAGAACATTTTGTAACTTTATTATTGCATTGCATCCTTGATATTTCAAACTTGTTGGGGTGTATACAAAATTATTATCTATATTATGAATTCCCGGAAAATGATAAATTAAAGATGACAAAATGCGGTGTGACAGTTCTTAGGTTGCAAAGAGTGACAGTTGAGCGGTTATTTACGGCCATTTTACTGTTCCCTCGTTGATCATACACTGCCTTTTACCAGGATCTCTGCCCACTTTGCCCGTATTTTACGAGTCGAAGAGATTGTGTCACTTGAGGTACAAACAGTGCAGTGAAATGGATTTTTTAAGAACTTGAGTAAACCTTGACTGTCAGAGGTTAAATGAAACATTCTCGGGTACAATACTTCCAATAATGATTAAACTGAAGTATTTTCCGGTTTCACTAAGAGATAGCACCAGCGAACAGTACGCATCATATGAATTTGGCACATACGTCAGTTTGTTCGTCTGAAATTAACCTACTAACACACACAAGTTGAGTCCGCCAAACACTACCGTCTGAGGTGTATCGTTCAGTGAACATGTCGACGTTTGTGCCTGAAAAAGAGCATTTGCGGCAAGCAATGCCTTTCTTATTTAATCAAAAGGAAGAGGCTGTGGAAAGTCATCGTTTTGTTGTAGAAACATATGGTGAACACGCTCCATCGATTAGAACATGTGAGACATGTTTCACAAATTTTAACGTGGCGATTTCAATGTGAAAGACACTGAGCGCTCTGGTAGAGCACAAATGTGCTACTACTCTTGAGGCCCGGCGAAACCGTAAATGCACAACGCCATCCTCAACAAATGATTAATTTAAATCACGCATTGACCGAAAGACGACCGGAACTGGCCAGAAGACATGGCAAAGTGATTTTGTTACTCGACAATGCGCCGTCTCACACAGCAAAACCAGTGAAAGTTACCTTGAAATCGCTTGGATGGGACATCCTTCAACACCCGCCGTACTGCCCCGACCTGGCGCCATCTAACTATCACCTCCTCGCATCAGTAGGGCACGTGCTCGCAGAGCAGCACTTCAGCAATTTTGAGGAAGTTGGAAAATAGCTCGACGTATGGTTTACCGCAAAAGAGATGTAGTTTTTCTCGCATGGTGTTCATAACTTAGCTGAAAGATGGGCGAAGTGTGTAGAAGCCAATGACCAATATTTTGAATTAAAAAAACATAAATTTACCTTGACAATTACGTGTACCACAAAAAGCGGCAAAAGCTTATGCATCCGCATTTCTTTTTGTTGCTGTGTATTTGTCACTCAGTGATAAATTATTATATTTACGCAAATACAGAATTTGGAATGGCATTTAATTGATTAAAATTATTTTGTAGGATCTATCCATGTATTAACTGCTTGGACATAATGATTCTGTTCCTATCATTGTTCTGAAATGGAGATTTGCAAACGAATTTTGTTCACATAGGCGAAAACCTTGAAACTTCAAATTGTTTAGTTGGGGGCTTCCTTATATGCATGTGATCTAGTACAATATTTATAGAACATTTCATCCCAAATAATTATTATACATTAAGCTTGAAGATATCTATATAGGTTTAAGTAGTGTTAAGCCTAGTCTCAGGAATGCTCTTCCCACACCTAGCACAGAGCTTTCACTCCTAACAAATAAACAAGTTGTCATTGTGAGTGACTTTGTAAAGATAGGTATGCAGCTCTCCAGAATTTTCCGTAGAATTATTTGAGCCGTACAGTTCTTATACCTGTAGTTAGTGGAAATTTTCAACAATTTAAGCAGCCTAAGTCCAGAAATTTTTCACGTGCCATCATTCTCTCCGAGTGCTTTTACAGACACCATTCCTGCTCGATTTTATATTATCACAGTTGAATTTGTTATACATGTAAATTTTCTCTGCAATTCTCTAGTCAAGAAACGAAAGCGGACAATAATCTCTACAATACAAGAATTCAACTACTAGATTTACGTTAACCACGAGCCTCGTATTCTGCGTCTATGCACAATCCGCCATTACCTGTCCCAACATTTTCTGGTAATGAAGCGGGTAACAACAGAAACCTCTTGGAGGATGACCATGGATTGGGATTTCAAACAGTCTCTACTAAATTGCTCCCTCGAGGCTGAAAGAATTCCTGTCCAGTTCTTGATCCAGATTTTCAATTTCTGACAAAACGGGGCATCGATATCAGGATCTTTAGAATTGAAATCTCACTGCATACAATTGCATGTATAAAATGTGATTCATTCTCGTAAATCACAATAATTTTCCTTCCGTAAGATGTCCACACCTTATCTCACAATTGGCTTCCCCCAGCCCTTACTATTTACCTCTCTCAGTGGCGTGGAGTAAATCCAAACCAAACACTGTGGCCTCACAGCTTCGATGGGCCTTGGCTTACCAAGTGGCCGCTACTCAGATCTAAGGCCTGAAGACTACGAGGTAGCGCATGGTCAGTACGTCGAATACTCTCGGCCGCCATTATTGATAATTTCGCCGGGTGAGTTGGCTGTGCGGTTAGGGTCGCGCACCTGTGAGCTTGCATTCGGGAGACAGTGGGTTTGAACGCCACTGTCGGTAGCCCTGAAGATGATTTTCCATTATTTACCTTTTCACACCAGGCTGTAGCTTAATTACGGCCACGGTCGCTTCCTTACCATCCCTAGGCCTTTCCTCTCCTATCGTCACCATAAGACCTATCTCAGTCGGTGCGACGTAAAGGAAATTGCAAAAAAATGAAAGAAAAACATTTTTGGATTTCTAGACTGAGATCATCACTTCACAGTCAGAATGCGCCTTAATTATTGTAAACATGTAGGCTGAGTTGAACCAACTTTCATGTAGAGGTAAAAATCCTAGACCCGGCCGGATATCGAACCCGTGGCCTCCGAGTCAGAGGTAGGCACGCTACGTCTAGAACGCGAGACCAGCCTGAAGCAAATCTGGCGAAACAAAAATTAACCAATGAACGATGATACACGACGTGAAGAGTGTAGTCAAAAACAACCACCTTCATTGAATGGTTCTATGTTTGGAGTAAATACGGAGAAAATGGCCAGCCTAATGTAATAAGATTGGATACTCTACCTTGCAGGGAGAGGGGTGTGAGGTGCTCATACATTGAGGGAGGAAGGTAACTCGACAATTGTTAGAAGTATGGGAGAAGAGGAAATAGCCTTTCCGCATGAGCCAGATTTCCTAAACATTAGTATACATGAAATTCAGGTTGTCACATTTAATATCGAACGTACTGAAATAATTATATTGATAAACATAGATATTAAAATAACAATAATACCTAGAACAGATATAACAAGAAATCAATATCCAGATACGCAAAATTAAGACATTACAACTCAGTTATCAAACCTGAAGCACTATAGGCCTCGGAAACCTTGATCATTGGAGGCAGATCACGTATTAAGGACATAGAGAAATAGGAGAGGAAGAAAAATCTTTGGTCCAGTCTACTCGGAGGCAATGTGGATGAAACGGAAGTATCAGGAGATTTTATCAGCATTATGAAAAGATCGTGGTCACACTCAGGAAAAGGTGATTCAAGGTCCATGGCCACATTCTCAAAATGAACATTGACAGGCTCGCCAAAAGGATTCTCGACCTTGCTCTCCCAACGAAAGTCAAGTACAATTGGCTTAGTGAAATAATAATAATAATAATAATAATAATAATAATGTTATTTGTTCTACGTCCCACTAACTACTTTTTAAGGTCTTCGGAGACGCCGAGGTGCCGGAATGTAGTCCCGCAGGAGTTCTTTAACGTGCCAGTAAATCTACCGACATGGAGCTGTCGTATTTGAGCACCTTCAAATACCACCGGACTGAGCCAGGATCGAACCTGCCAAGTTGAGGTTAGAAGGCCAGCGCCTTAACCGTCTGAGCCACTCAGCCCGGCACTTAGTGAAATATGAAAGGACCTTCGGGATATTGGCATCCCGCAGGAAATTATTCAAGATCGACTCCAATAAAAAAAAAGAGTCAACAACCATCATTTTGCTTCGAAAATGAATACCAGGACCAATAAATCATGGAATGAACACTGGAGGAAACAGTGCCCAGATGAAGATATTTTGGGAGAAGAAATATCACATCAGCTAAATAAGTTCTATTGCGCTTCACAGACTGGCATAGGACTGCAAAAGTTGATGATGATAATAACACGTGTCGTCATAAGAGAGCTGTCTGTGTCTATGCGACGAAAGATAACATTAAAATAATGAGGAGAAAAAGAAGAAAAACAAGAATGAGCGTGGTGATGAATCGATACTATCTCTGTCCATAATCATAGGAATTAACTTATTATTTGTGACAATCAAGGCCATGTATTTACCTCGATGTAGTAATGTTGAATCGATCCTCTTCTGAGGGAACCAAATAAACATTTACCACCTAAAATAATTAGTCTATATTAATAATAATAATAAAAATAATCATAATGATAATAATAATAATAATAATAATAATAATAATAATAATAACTTAATAATAATAAACTGAAAGCGTGTGACATTCGAAAGTACTGTAGTGATAAACATTCCATTGACCTGACCTGCACAGCTCAAACACGCGGAGCACATTATATGACTCCCATAACGGGCAGTAAAAACAACACAGTCAGGTGCGGAATGTACGCGATAGCACTTTAATGTGTGAAAGCCTGCTGCCAATATTCGTTACTATCTGCAGATTTATTTGTTGCTAGATTCTGAACACCATGTATCATTTCTGGAATTATTATGCATTAGTGTTGTTAGTCCATGGGAAGGGAGATAACACCCTCGCTGACCGTCGGAACACCAGTTCGGACCCAGACTTACCGTCATTCATTCCACTCATAAACTAATTTCTAAATCCTACCGGTCAACAAATAGTTGGATTCATCATCACTTTAAAAATAGGGCTACGTTAGAGTTCCAGTCTCGTGAGGTTTTATTGAGCCGCACTGCAATGTTAATACCATATTTTGACATGACTATACCCTAATCACAGAATGGAAACCTCCCATAATATACAAGGTGGTCGCATGTTAATGCGATTCCTTTTAAGGATAAATTCCTTGTTGAAGTCTACATGGATTTAACCAAACATACCTCGGTAAAAATTTGAATAGTTAATGAGACGTACAGTAGAGTATGTGTTTGTATACCTTTATCCCGTTTCCTGATAGGGGTGGGGGATGAAGTGAAATGTAACTATGTGGCATGTAGTACGGTATAATTCCCTTCCTGACGCAAGCCTCAACTGCGGGTCCAGTGAAGATGAAATGAATGATGATTAAATTGGTTAAGAAGGTGGAAGGAATAGGCTGTGGCCTATGGATGGAAACTGCCCCGATATTTGCCTGGAAGTGAAAATGGGAAAGCCCAGAAAACTATTCTCAGGAAGGACAACGGTGGTTTTCGAAGACACTCACCTCCCGAATGCAGAGCATGGCTCCATAGCCATCGCGCATTAACACGCGCGGCCACTCCACTCGGTTTACGAGATATTATACAGTATAACGTCGCTACCGGGACGAAACCTCCTATGTCAGATATTTTAGTTTAGAACTTTCGCACGTAAGGTTCTGTCATCTAAGGTGCAATATTGTGTACATATTGTCAAGGTATTCTTGCTCTTTATAACGTATGTCAGGGCCTCTCAAACGCCCAAAATCTCACGCGTTCAAACAGCGGCCCGGAGTTGCTGTGCACAGTGCATCGGTTCCACTCGGCTTGGCACCGACCAACGCTTCGTCTCTTGGCTATTCGGCTAAGTTAGGCTCAACTCGGCTCGGATTTCGAGCGCTACGGAGCAAGTGAGGAACAGGGAGACAGGGGGAGCGAGCGAGACAGGCGTGGGGAAAGAGAGAGTAAGCGCTATTGCTCCAAATCAAGGAGTGGGGTCTGCACTCTGGTCAACCAAGCGAAGTCGTCTTTTGCACCGTGCACAGTGCATGCACTAGGCGCATGCACCCTGAGAGGCCCTGCTGTATGTGCTGCGGATCAGTATATCTCCAATAATATTATCACATAGGAGGTTTTGTCCCGGCAACGACGATAAGCTTCAATTTGGGAACATTATTTCATGATGCCTGTGATAGAAAATGTCCAGAATAATAGAAGAATGATAAGCGGACAGCACATGCCTATCATGCCTACCCCTATTACGAAACTACCAGCAGCGTCACTCCGCAGTGATTGTTTTTTGTTAGCAAGAATGTTATTTCCATTTCGCATGTAAAAGTAAACGAAGAAATAATTATTCTTGGCTCTTAGAAGGCCAGATGAAACACCATGAGGAGGTGCCTATGGTTTTCTTCTATCTTGGAGAAATTTGCGAAGTTTGAGTACGTTTGTATTCGGGAGATTGTGGGTACAAACTCCACTGTCGGCAGCCTTGAATATGTTTTTCATGGTTTCTCATTTTCAAACCAGGTAAATGCAATGACTGTATCTGATTTAAGGCAACGTTCGCTTCTTTCTCAGTCCTCTCACTGTCCTATCCCATAAGAAATGTCTGAGCCGGTACGTCGTAGAATAAATAGCCTAGGTGATATTACCCTTTTCATAAATCATTGCCTGTGGTGACCTGCAAAAACATTCTTCTTTACTTAGGTCACTGACACCAGGGGGCGGTTTTACGCTCCGCAATAGTACTGCTAAGGCGGATGTGACGACTCATTTTCATTTTCATTTTCAAGGAAGAGGGATCACATGTGTCTGGGGTGTGTTCAACAAACTTTATCCGAGTAGCTGGTACTTTTCTACACAGCATCAAATCCACACCACTAATGTGTGCTTTTGTTACCTCGAAGTGCTCCAGACAAAAATACAGTATGTCGTTTTCTCTTGAATGTGGTCTACCGTACTACTGGGCACGACTCAGTTTACTTCACTTAAATATAGGGTTGTTTTGCCGTATTGTAGCACACTTTCTAGTGAACGACGGAGTCGCTGCTTCGGACAAACATATAGAAGGACGTGATGCATCTTCAAAGAAGGAAAGCAATTTATGATGAGTTAAATGAAGAATAGTGGGTTACTTCTCCTTTCGCAAAAGTGAGTGCACGGACAGAAAAAGCTGTGGTTATGAGAGAGAGGACTGTCTGAAAAATTGCCCAAGGTTCTATCAACGCTAAAAATACTATAACAGAAGTTAGACGCCTCGAGAGAGGAGGACCACATTGCAGGAAAGTCGATCTTGATGAATTTGACGAATCAGCGGTTCGTACATCACTCTTGGCATTTGAAGAAGAACGAGTGATCTCGACGTGCGGTTAGGATCGCGTAGTTGTGCGTTTGCATCCGGGTTGTGGTGGGTTGGAATGCCACCATCGGCAGAACTGAAGATGATTTTCTGTGGTATCCCATTTTCCTGGGAAATTCTGAAGCCGTACCTTAGTTAACGCCACGGCCGCTACCTTCGTAATCCTAGCCCCTTCTCATCCTTGCGTTACTGGTAACTTTTGATATGTTAGCGCGATGTTAAACCAGTAGCTAAAATAAAGTTTGATGAAGTAAGAAAAAATAGGAAATCTAGAGTGTTTAGAAATTCCTGAATACAATGAAGCATAAAATTAATTTTCCTACAAAGAGAACATTTATGCGAATGGGACAGAGTTTGAAAGTCTGACTAGCCTCGTTTGAAGTGAATAACTTTATGAGCACCAGAAATAATAGAATTGTTTTATATCATGTGCTGGCTGTCCAGTTTTCTAGAAGAATACTGTTCCTTTTTACTGCAGTCCCCAACTTACTCCTCTTATACGAGCTCCCGGTCTTAACATGTACAAATCACAAAGCACGTCTCACCTCCACAAATCAATCAATCAATCAATCAATCAATCAATCAATCAATCAATCAATCAATCAATCAATCAATCAATCAATCAATCAATCAATCAATCAATCAATCAATCAATCAATCAATGAAATCATTTACGGATTTCATCCAGGTGTCAGATTCCCTGTCAGTTGTTTCTATAGTCTTTTCTTAACGCTCACCTCAGCGTGTCCATATGCACACGTAGTATAAGGTATATCGTCGCAGCCGGGCAAAACCTCCTATGTGAAATATTTTAGCTTAGAACTTTGGCCGATAAGTTTCTGTCATCTAAGGTGCAATATTGTGTGAATACTGTCAAGGCATTCTCGCTCTTCATAATGTATGTGCTGCGGGTCAGTATATCTCCAAAAATATTATCACGTAGGAGGTTTTGTCCCGGCAACGACGATATATCAGTAGCTCTTGGGAAATTTTGTGGCATAAAGTATTACATTTACATGACTATATGGATTTGAGGAGGATTGTGATCTTTATGTCTGATGCATGTAGAAGTCCTAGTTCTTGTTTGGTGCATTGTTCTAACAGTGTTATCATTGGTAGTTGTTTTCGTTACAAAAATGATGGACATTGAAGTCCAGTAAGTACCTTACAGAGTTTCAGATGAGTTTCTGCTTGTAAGCCACAGAATTGTATAATCAATGGACAGAGCATAATGAAATAACACTTAGCCAATGAATCATGTATTTAGGACATCATGTTTTGCCGCATGTCCGTATAGACAAGCTGGGCAGTTATGACGTCAGGTTAATTTTATGTACTATTTTGTTGCATTTTTCTGATGTAATGACCCTCTTATTTTATAGCCTCGTCGCGAGCATTCCACTCTGTTCTGAGCGGTTAGTGTGCTTTGGACATAATCTTACAAGATGATAGTGGTGTTCCTGCGACAGATGCAGTTTATAAAGCACCACCGTGTTCAGGTATTTTGATACACGTAGATTTAGCTGATTGAAATATGGGAGGCATTCCTGATAACCTAAGCCACCGAGCTTGATAGCTGCAGTCGCTTAAGTGCGGACAGTATCCAGTATTCAAGAGATAGTAGGTTCGAACCCCACTACTGGCAGCCCTGAAGATGGTTTTCCGTTGTTTCCCATTTTCATACCAGGCAAATGTTGGGGCTGTACCTCAATTAAGGCCACGGCTGCCTCCTTCCCAGTCCTAGCACTTTCCTGTCCCATCGTCGCCATAAGAGATATCTGTGTCGGTGCGACGTGAAGTGAATAGCCAAAAAAAAAAGGAATAACCTAAGCCCACGCCAGATTCTAGACGATGCGCAAGTAAGACCAGTAAATAAAGCACTTGAGACCGAGCGTAGTAAACTATACCATCTGAACAAAAGTAGGGATATAACTTAGTCAAAAGCCGAGCTGATTTCTAATTTGATAGATTTTTAATGCAGTTTTAGCGATTATTGTGACAAATATCCAGCCGAACTTTCTGAATTGTTTCTTGATGACGACAGCACACAATCCAACAAGTATGCTGCTTTCAAAATTTGTCCAGACCCGAAAGTAAGTGCATAAGAAATGAGAATGTATTCGAACTCCCACACAGGCACAAAAAATGACTTCGTGCCCAAAGCCATGAGAATAAATCGCTTCGAAATATCCTGAAGTTTGTCCACGGCGCTGATAACAGCAATGTGGGCAAATTGTGGGAAATTGTACCTTTTGTTGAATAAAATTAGTTTCAAATGTAGGGTATATTTTATTCCTATGCAGATGATACCCTGTGACGAATAAATGATCAGGTACTTCGGCAGACATTCCTGCAAACAATTAATAAATGGAAACCAATTTGATTTAGTTAAAAAGCCTGGTGTTCTTGCACCACATTTGACTACCTTCTACATTTTCCTTCTACCAAATTCAAACTTTGTATAGGAAAAACATGTTGGACCATCTATCCAAATGATTTTCACATTGAAACTATAAAAATGTCATCTCACTCCTTTTTATTTGAATATCTGTTTACAGATTTTCAACTTCTATCACTTTTACATGAGGACGGATATGAGGGAACAGGAACAGTTAGGGTGAATAGGATACTTAAATCGTGTCCCCTTCAATCAAATAAAACCATAATGAAGAGCCCCGTAGGGTATTTTGAACTTTCGCGGTATAACGATGATGGCATTATTGTCAAAAAATGGAAGGATAACTTGTTTTCTATCGTAGCATCAACCGATGTTGGTATACAACCTGTGTCCATGGAAAAAATGTATTCAACAAAGAATATCAATTCAAATTCATCGTCCTCATAACATCGGTGAATATAAAGGAGTTAAACGTGGACATGATTACTGAAAACACTGCTATGTACAGGATCAATATTTGAAACTACAAATGGTAGTGGATTTGCTCTCATGGCTTATTGATAACTCTATCCGCAATGCATAGCAACTGAATAAAGGAACACGTGCTATTCACACACAATACATTTTCGACGAGGAAATGGGAAAGTGTGCCTGACAAAATACACTAATACCACCAAAGGAGCAGGATGACTATCCACGACTGTACTAAAGAACAAATCACGTGCCCCATGTGATGTCAGACACGATGGATATAAGCAGGATGCACAGAAAATGGAAAAGAGAGGGAGGTATGCAGGAGTGTGTTGTGCTATGAAAACATCAGCAATACGCAAAAATGTGGAAAAAGTGGTGTAGAACTGTGTGTTAAGTATTTTGAACTGTGCCCTCAGCGCAAATGAACAAAGTTTTTGAAGTCCAATGTTGCAATTTGTATCGTGAATGAATACTCCTTGTATTTCTCTAGAAACTGTTTATCTCCGTAACTACCCAGCGTTTCCGTATGGTCGCGTTGAGTTTAAGATCGAGTAGGTATCACAGAAATAAAATATTGCCTTCCAACATTATCTTAGATGCTTATAAAATGAATTCACCACGAAAATTAAAATAAGTTCTGCAGATAAGAGTTAAATGGTTCCACAAACAGTGGAAATGAATGGAACATCTCCCTTAGTAAATTATTCGAACCCTCAAACACCTCGTCCAATAAATGTATATTCATCTCAACTTTCGCTCTTGAATTCCAACTTTATCTTCATAGCATAATATTTCCCAACTTTAATATCACCACTCGAGCTTACTCACCTACTAATATTATTGCGGACTTAGGGACACCTGGGATTTTTTCCAGTTCTCGAATCAAGTAATCCTAATGAGGGTCGCATACTCTCATTTGGGTATTACCAAAGATTTTCTCGTTTTCTCATTAACATTCTTACTACAACCTCACCGGGCGAGTTGGCCGTGCGCGTAGAGGCGCGCGGCTGTGAGCTTGCATCCGGGAGATAGTAGGTTCGAATCCCACTGTCGGCAGCCCTGAAAATGGTTTTCCGTGGTTTCCCATTTTCACACCAGGCAAATGCTGGGGCTGTACCTTAATTAAGGCCACGGCCGCTTCCTTCCAACTCCTAGGCCTTTCCTATCCCATCGTCGCCATAAGACCTATCTGTGTCGGTGCGACGTAAAGCCCCTAGCAAAAAAAATACTACAACCTCTAAATACCCTCATAACCATTTGAATAAATATCTAAGCTTTATTTACAATCCCATTAATGTCTGACTCATGGCTGAATGGTCAGCGTTGAGGCCTTCAGTATAAAGGGTCCAGGGTTCGATTCCCGGAGAGGTCGCGGATTTTAATCTTGTGCCACTAATTCTTCTGGCTCGGGCGCTGGGTCTTGTGATTGTCCCAACACTCTCCTCTTCATATTCAGACAATACATCACATTACCAACTACCACATGAATATAAAATAGTGATTGCATCCTTCCAAGAAGTGTTCGCGTCACGAAGGACATCCGGCCGTAAAACAGGGTCAGATCCACATGTTCAACACAGGTCTCACCCGCACCCCCACAAGTGTGCGAGAAGTGGTAGAAGAAAAAAGTAGAAGAAGATTTACGATCCCATTAATGTGATTACCCCAAACAATATATTTCCACCCATATCTGCCCAGTGCACACATTTGTGTGCATTATTGTTTTGAAAATATATTTTATATATGCTCAAGTATTTCTCAAATTGTGATGTCATCATGTCAAGTTGGTACCATTCAAAAGGCGGGAACCCATTGTTGTCTCAGCTCATGTTCTATATAACAACAATGCAGTTGTAAATAGTAGAGTCTTCTGTCGTAATGTCGGGTCCTAAAATTTAAGTAATTTATTCATATATTCTTGCTGTTTTCAATTAAGAATGTTCGTGTTATATAATCTTGAGAGTCCTAACTCATATTCAGATATGCTATTATTATTGATATCTTCTAGTTACGAGGTATTAATTCCCATAAGATTACTAGCCCACACATTTGTGTGCAATGGGCATGGGAGGGATGCGTGTTTTTTTAAAATAAACTGTTTTAGTGTTTCATCGTGTTTTAGGTATTGTAAGACTCCTACCACGGAAGAGGTGCTTCAAATTCTAGAAAATGATGTTGCTTTGTTAGAGGCAGATATATTTATACAGCCCCCAGAAAATTATATGTTGAGATAGTGATGATGAAGACTCAGGAGGAAATGTAAATCATTTACGTGGAAATAAATTGCGTGGAGGAGCAGAGTTCGTTGGGAAGAGAGTAAATCAAGAAGGTCAAGTTGAGATAGAATGTGGCGGATTACATGACAGTGTAATTGATGACAAGGTAACTAATACAGCTGGTGTGCCACATTTGCCTTCTAGTTATGATGTAGTGGGTTCTAGCCAGAAACGAAGATGTGGGTTCAAATGGGAACATGCAGACCTAGCTGATAAGACTGCCGTACCTGGGAATTGCCGAACTGACCATGATAAAGAACCTGCAGTTTTATTTGAAATATTCTTTCATGACGAGGTTATTTCATATATTGTAGACAGTACAATAGCTTATGCTCATCAATCCGGTAACATTTCTTTTTCCCTGAGTACTGAAGAAATGAGGATATTTATAGCCATCCTACTTTGAAGTGGTTATCTCACCACTTTCCGTACAATAATGTACTGGGAGACAGCAGAGGATACTCACCATTCGGGTATCGTTTTGAGCAAATTCTGTATTATTTTCACGTTTACAACAATGCACATCTTGATCGCAATGATACATTTACAAAAACGCGTCCTCTATGGTCCATGCTTAATGGAAGATGGCTATCTGCTTTTTCACAGGAAGAAAATCTGAGCATTGATGAGTCAATGTGTCCACACTTTGGTCGCCATGAATGTCAACAACACATCCATGGTAAACCCATCAGGTTCGGATACCAGATATGGTGTATTTCAACAAGGCGGAGCTATATGGTACAAAGTGAACCATATCAGGGAGCGTCTATAGGAAATACCATTCCAGAATTAGGAGTTGGTGGGCCAGTAGTTTTGGATCTACTCAGTGAATTACAAGGAAAGTACAGTTTATATTTCGACAATTTTTTTTTTACGTCCATAAAGCTGCTAGAGCACTTAAATGATCTGGGTCATGATGCGACAGGTACTATCCGTGCGAATCGAGTAGAAAATGCACCACTTCAAGAAACAAGTGCTGTGAAGAAGCTTTCACGTGGATCATATGACCAAGTGACAGATAAAGAACGGAATATCACGCTTGTCAGATTCAACGACAACTATGTCTTTACAGTAGCTTCAACTAACTGTGGTGTCCATCCATTGGGAAAAACAAAAAGGTGGAGTAATTCAGCGAAGAAATACATTCATATCGACACTCCAGCATGTTTCGTTGAGTACAATACTTTCATGGGTGGCGTCAACAGGGTTGACCAAAATGTTTATTCGTACATAATAAATGTAAGAAATAAGAAATGGTACTGGCCGCTTATTGCTTATATCCTGAATGTCTCAATGAATAATGCCTGGCAAATCTTACAGCATGGCTTACAGCAAAAGGAAGACAAGAACCTCTAGATCTCCTTGCTTTCACAAGAAATGTTGTGAGGACATGCCTGGCTAAGTACAAAACACTGCGCCATAGGGCTGAGCGGTCGTCTATTTCAGGGAAATTGAAGATTGGAACCGGAATGCGTCTGTGTAGAAATGTCCTTCATGTGCTGGAAACCAGTGGCACAATCAAACGTTGTGGAGAATGTGGCAAATATACTCGCAAATACTGTGTGGTATGTAATGTAGATTGCCATATTAATTGCTTTGCGGCCTTTCATTCATAAATTCCTTTTCTGGCCAACTTTTGTGATGATAGTGTAGTATTATTTACTTGATATTGTGACTTTATTTTCTCAAGCTAACATTTGTGATCACAGTGTAGTGTTATTTACTTGATATGATGGGTTTTATCACTCTCAGGCTATTTTAATAACAGTGTTGATTTATTTAATTTCATTTATTAATTTATTTACTGTAAGTGATTCTTTTGTGGTTCCCATCTAAATAATTGCATATAAATGGTAAAAATGCTATACTTCCAATCACAGAAAGCCCCTACTCTCCCACGCTCACTGCACACGAATGTGTGCTATCATTTTTTCGCTTTCTTTTGCACTGTATGAAATGAAATTTACAATAATCAATCAACTGTTTTTATAACATTTTTAATAATATATTACGTCCTAGCTTAAAAATTAGAACAGAAATATCCTTGGGCAGAAATGGGTTAACACCTAAGTACTTACAGTATAATCATACTTTCGTGTGGTTGTTGCTAACCTGGTGTCTCCATTGTAAAGCAGACTCTCCGACGAGGGTGGGTGGCATTTTCCACGTATAGAAAATTGCGTGAAATCGAAATGTATGGTGTATGATTTGCAGGGATGTTGAGGATGGCACAAACAATCAGTCTCCAAGAGAAGGGAATTAAGCATACCCGAGGCCCTCTGAACAGAAAGCCACTACTCAGACCAATCAACCAAGGAACCGGACAGTAGTTACATGAGGCACTCTCATTCCATCAGCACTGTAATTAAAACTTAGAGGACAAGGAAGGATCTAGTGCTTTAGAAGCTCTCTCTCTTTAATGTCGACAAGATAATTGTCCACGAATGAAAAATCGTATAACCTCACTTACAATGGATTGCCTTTAACACCATTTACACGGCATGTGCGTCAATTTAGACGTTCCATTTAGCTCTACAATGTGGCAAAGAAACCGGAATTAGGGCTGATGACCTTCGGTGTTAGGCCCCTTAATACAACAAGCATCATCATCATCATCATCATCATCATCATCATCATCATCATCATCATCATCATCATCAAACCGGAATTATATTGGGCTACCTATTGATGTGTTCTAATTAATGTTGGTGGGTAAACACAAACTTTCACTGTACGACATGGAAAGTTGTATGATTTCTTTTCGCAGCTCAATAATCCATTTAGCTCTTGGGTTTGAACCCATGATTTTGGGATCAGGAGTCCCACACTCAACCATTGGTCCACATAGCTCATTGAATTCAATATTACCAATAATTTGAATTTATAGGCATAAGAACATTAACTGTACGTAGTTCATAAATTACCATCATGTACGGAGAATAATGTTGGATCAGAGGGCTCCTGGTTCGACTTCCGCCTGGCTCGCTGATTTTAACTACTCTGTCTCGAGGTCTGGGTGTTTTTGTCCATCTTAATACAGATCTCCATCAACATACAATACAACACACCTCACAAACAACCAGAACAAATTCACACGATAGTGAATACTTCCCTTCACGTCGTGGTGGCATAACGGAGAACACCCGGCCATAAAATGGGCCAAATCCACAACACAATCCGACCCCAGGAATTTGAGAAACAGGCCAGGAATAGACGTGCACTAGAGTCACCAAAAGTTCTATCCGATAACCGGGTAAGAAATATAAACAAATTATATCATCGGGACTCCAGTGGAACTTCGCTATCTAGCCATAGATATATGCATCAATAATATAATGAGAATTTAGCAGTGTCCGGGGAGAATGGTTATGACGGATGGAGAAGGGTATTGCTGTCGTCTCCACCATGAATATTGCAGTGCATTTGAAACGTCGCGTCGGCATCCCCTGCATAATGTACGTATAACCATGACACGATCGAATAATACCTAAGTAGTGTATTGGGTGATGTTACCTGCAATGAAATTGAGCTCAAACCTGAACCTGCATTGTCAGAAACATGATGGCGGTTTGTATTACCTCATGGTGGATATACAAACGTAGAACTATGATTCATTAGGCATTTATATTTTCTTTGTTGTAAATAAAAACAAAAACATTTCGAGAGGTGAATCATATTGTATAACATGCTCGACCATACAAGATGATCATTTAGCGCTGAGCACTAAAGGATATCCATATACATTATAAATGAATGTTTGTATGTTTGTATGTATGTATGTATGTATGTATGTATGTAAATGACACATCCCCTCCTAAACCACTGGAGAAAAATCAAAGAAATTTCGTACACTCGTAACTTACCATCTGTAGACGAGCACTGTGGGGGTAAGCCATCCTTAAGCACCCTTAGGGGAAGGGGTCAGGGGGTTATATATAAAATTAATAGAAAGTAGTGTCGAATACATAGTTTTCGCGTTCGCTGACATGAATAGTGAAACGCCGGATTTTTTAAAAGTCCAAGTTAGCCCCCTTCGTGAAGGAGGCGAGGGGGCAGTGATATATAAAAGTAATCGTTAATAGCGTCGAATCCATTGATTTCGGGGTCGTTGAGATGAATAGTAACACTCCGAAAATGTTTAACTTCAACTTCCAACTTCAGCCCCCTTTGGAGTGGGGGTCCGAGGGGGAGTGATATATAAAATAATCCAAAATAACGACGAATCTATAGATTTCGCTGTCGCTGAGATAAATAGTGAAATTTCGGAATATTTTAACTTCAGCCACCTTTCGTGTGGGGGGGGTCGATTTATTAGTGATATATAAAAATAATCGAATAGTGTCGTATACATACTTTACGGGGTTACTGAGATGAATAGTGTCACTCAGGATAAAGTACAAGTTCGGCCCGCTTTGGGGCGGGAGGCGTTCAAATATTACCTACTACCTGGAAAATATACTGTGGGGGCAGGACGCCCCTAGCACCCATAGGGAACGGGGTTAAATATAACCCATATTAAAAAATGGAAGTCGGTTTTGAACTATATACGTAGTATACTGTACTGTGTACATAAGTTAAGGTAAAAAAAATTGAAAGAGAAGTGAATTATTGCGGCACTTCCAGGCATCCTAGAAACTTAAAACTTGGTACCAGAGAAGCTGGTGACTTCAGGAACCCAAGAAAAATAGAAAATTTTCAAAATACCATGAGGGGCCTGCTGGGAATCTCAAATTTTGGGCTCAGCATAAGAATGCAGTCGGATATATTTATCGTAAACGATAACCTACAGGTTTCATGGGCTTAAAAGTCTCCTGAAAGTCCTAATTTTTAATCCCCTCACCCATATCAAGATGGCGGCAAAATCTGCCAGACGAGCTAGAAAATTGAAATTGAGCAATATTTTATCTTTTAGCCTGTAATCGACGGAAAAATTACGAGATGTTAAAAACGTTTACTTTTAACCCCCAAAAATATCGAAATATGGAGGCATTTTTAAAGACGGTGCAGACCTTCCTTTTGAGGTATTTGGTGGCTAAACGGTAAGTCGTATCACAAAACGGAGGGCACATTCTGAGTTCAATTTGGAGTGATCTACAACTTTGATCCTATGACTTTTTGTCGTATCTCTATCCCTTATACGTTAAATTTGACTGTATGTCTGGGTTGTACGTATTTTTTTGCACTTTTTACACGTATAATTGGTAGTTTGATTCACTTATCCGAAAGATAGGATCATCAACTTCTACGTGAACCTTGGCCCACGCAGTAGCTATATGTGTTCCAAATTCTATGTTTGTAGTTGTCACATATGTGCCCGAAGAGTAATTCAATGTGAGAAAACTTTACCAAAATGTCACCGTATTCAACATTCTAACTCAATCTTACACATAGATAAAATACGAGAACATATCATATAACCAGCCATTTATACCGTTATATATGGCATCTTATCGTAGGCCTACAATCCTTTGGCAATATTGTGTAACTTTTAGAGTAGTTAATCTTCAAATGAAGGTAAAACTGCACCTACTTTCGTATGTCGATCTCTATTTATTCATTGAAATCGATTTGTAGCGATCCAGAAGGAGTTTTTGTGCCTTTGTAATTAATACTTTTCAAATCGATAATACCTCTCAGCAGGAGGGCATCTGCTATTGTAATCAGTACTCCCCACTTTGCAATATGAATCGGGTATATCTCCAACTCCTGTGTACCATTATAATGAATATTTTCCTTCTCGATTTGACTGGCAGAAGGCTAGGGAACACACAATTTTTTTAAAGCTCCCATAACCGATTGAGTTTGGTATTAGGCTGGGGTGCTCGCCATTATAAACGAATTTGCCCATCTAAAATATGCTTGACTTTAGGCATAGCGGCCTGCTATCATAATGGAAACTCACCAACTCGGTGTGACTGGCAGTAAGGTGACTGGCATTAGGAAAAGTGGCCTGTCATTATATTGATAACAGCACAACTCAATTTTGACTGGCTGTAGGGAAGGTGCCTGCCATTATAATAAAATTCCTCGACTGTTATCTGTCTGGAAGTAGGAAATGGGGCCTGTCATTGCAACGAAAACTCCCCAAATATATTGTGACCGCGCAGCAGGAAATGGGGCCCGTCATTATAATGAATATTCCCAAATCGATTGCGAATGGCAGTAGATTAGTGGACCTGCCGTTATCGTCACAACTCCGCAACTCTCTCTTTACATTAGAAGCAACGTATGTGGACCTCCCTCTGCTGTTTCTCGGATAACGCTGTGAGACATGGAATTAAAAAATATCTTATTCACTGCATGTACAGTAATTTACTTAGATATCCGTATACAATATAGAATACCGTAGCGAAGCTAGTTTAAGTATATTTTATTTCGAAAATGTTTAGATCCATGTGTAGGGGTTGTGTGCGATCTCTTACCACGAGGATTACGGGCCAGTCTATGAATTTTAATTCTGGACTTAGGTTTGGAACATAGTTCATTCAGCCTGGTTAGATGAAGTGAAGAATTGTCTGATACGAGACGCAGCAGTCCCAATCAACCAAGGCAAACAATACGGTTCAGGATGTCATCACGTTGACCATGTGACACTCTTATATTTTCAGACGATCTGGCTGAGCAACAGCATGCAGGGTAGAGATCTCTGTACATGGTTATGAGAGTATTTACGGGTTGTAGTAGGGATGTAAAGGAGAGTGCATATACGTCTCTAGTAAGACCCCAAACAGAGTATGGTTCCAGTGAATGGGACCCTCACCAAGATTACTTGATCTAAGAACTAAAAAACATCCTAAGTAAAGTAGCTTGATTTTTTCTGGGTGATTACCGAAAAAAAATAGCGTTAAAAAGTGTTGCAAAATCCGGGCTGGGAAAACTTGGGAGAAAGAAGACGATCTGCTCGACTAAGTGGTATGTTCCGATATCTCGATGGGGAGATGGCGTGGAATTACGTTAGTAGATGAGTAAATTTTAGTGGCGTTTTTACAAGTAGGAAAGATCACAATATAAAAATAAAACTGGATTTCAAGAGGACAAATTTGGTTAAATATTTATTTTACAGGAAGGGAGTTAGGGATTGGAATAACTTACCAAAGGGGATGTTCAATATATTTCCAATGTCTTTGATCATTTAATAAAAGGCTAGGAAAACAACAGATAGGGTATCTGCTACCTGGGCGAGTGCCCTAAACGCAGATCAGTAGTGATTGATTGACATGTTTGGTTCGTCGGTTCCGTGGCTGATTTTCTTGGTACACTTCATAGGGATAAGCTATGTGTACCGACCACTCTGCCTGTGGTTGCAGGTGTAAATGTAAGAGCTGGAAATGGGAAGGAAGATGTCTTGATTTTTGAGATGGAAAACCATTTCGGGGATGGCCGGACCGGGATTCGAACCCACCTGTCTCCGGAATGCGGAGCCAGCAGCCATAACTAGCCGTGCCGCAACGCACTGAGCTATTCTGTTCGATGTTACAGGAGTAATTAACATCGATGATGAAGTGATTACTAATAATAATATTATTGTTTTTATGTCCCACTAGCTACTACTTTGACGGTTTTCAGAGACGCCGAGGTGCCGCAATTTTGTACCGTAGTAAATAAACTCCATTGTCATAAGGCAGCAGGAATAGATGAAATTAGACCTGAAATGGTGAAGTATAGTGGGAAGGCAGGGATGAAATGGCTTCATAGAGTAGTAAAATTAGCGTGGAGTGTTGGTAAGGTACCTTCAGATTGGACAAAAGCAGTAATTGCACCTATCTATAAGCAAGGGAACAGGAAGGATTGCAACAACTATCGAGGTATCTCATTGATTAATATAGCAGACAAAGTATTCACAAGCATCTTGGAAGGGAGGGTGCGATCAGTCGTTGAGAGGAAGTTGGATGAAAACCAGTGTGGTTTCAGACCACAGAGGGGCTGTCAGGATCAGATTTTCAGTATGCGCCAGGTAATTGAGAAATGCTACGAGAGGAATAGGCAGTTGTGTTTATGTTTCGTAGATCTAGAGAAAGCATATGACAGGGTACCGAGGGAAAAGATGTTCGCTATACTGGGGGACTATGGAATTAAAGGTAGATTATTAAAATCAATCAAAGGCATTTATGTTGACAATTGGGCTTCAGTGAGAATTGATGGTAGAATGAGTTCTTGGTTCAGGGTACTTACAGGAGTTAGACAAGGCTGTAATCTTTCACCTTTGCTGTTTGTAGTTTACATGGATCATATGCTGAAAGGTATAAAATTGCAGGGAGGGATTCAGTTAGGTGGAAATTTAGTAAGCAGTTTGGCCTATGCTGACGACTTGATCTTAATGGCAGACTGTGCCGAAAGCCTGCAGTCTAACATCTTGGAACTTGAAAATAGGTGCAATGAGTATGGTATGAAAATTAGCCTCTCGAAGACTAAATTGATGTCAGTAGGTAAGAAATCCAACAGAATTGAATGTCAGATTGGTGATACAAAGCTAGAACAAGTCGATAATTTCAAGTATTTAGGTTGTGTGTTTTCCCAGGATGGTAATATAGTAAGTGAGATTGAATCAAGGTGTAGTAAAGCTAATGCAGTGAGCTCGCAGTTGCGATCAGCAGTATTCTGTAAGAAGGAAGTCAGCTCCCAGACGAAACTATCTTTACATCTGTCTGTTTTCAGACCAACTTTGCTTTACGGGAGCGAAAGCTGGGTGGACTCAGGATATCTTATTCTTAAGTTAGAAGTAACAGACATGAAAGTAGCAAGAATGATTGCTGGTACAAACAGGTGGGAACAATGGCAGGAGGGAACTCGGAATGAGGAGATAAATGCTAATTTAGGAATGAACTCGATGGATGAAGCTGTACGCATAAACCGGCTTCGGTGGTGGGGTCATGTGAGGCGAATGGAGGAGGATAGGTTACCTAGGAGAATAATGGACTCTGTTATGGAGGGTAAGAGAAGTAGAGGGAGACCAAGACGACGATGGTTAGACTCTGTTTCTAACGATTTAAAGATAAGAGGTATAGAACTAAATGAGGCCACAACACTAGTTGCAAATCGAGGATTGTGGCGACGTTTAGCAAATTCTCAGAGGCTTGCAGACTGAACGCTGAAAGGCATAACAGTCTATAATGATAATGTATGTATGCATTCCTTTACATACCAGTAAATCTTCTGACACGAGGCTGACGTATTTCAGCACGTTCAAATACCACCGGACTGAGCCAGGATCGAACTTGGCAAGTTGCCGTCAGAAGGCCATCGCCTTATCCGTCTGAGCCACGCAGTGCGGCTGAAGTAATTACTAAGGACAATAAACCAGGCCCATGCAAAGCCACATACAGACTCCTTTGAAGCAGATACGATTTATGAAGCAGTTAATTATGTTCAGTAAAGTGATTTTTAACTGTGGAAGGTGACCTTATATATAACCAGTGGGAGTAATGACATTCTATTTCTCTAGAGTTTGATTCACATCATCACGGTTTGTGAAAATACAGAAATGTTTCCATTCTGCTGTTTAGTTTTAGAAATATAGCCATTCAGTTAGATTTCTTGTCCTAACTCTTTCCATATCAAACCTAAACGTAATCTATAATGAGAAGTTTCATGACCACTATGACTTGATAAATACAGCTATGTGATTTTTATTCAACAGAAGTGCTTCAGAATTCTGTGTGTAAGCTGTGTGGTTCGATACGAGAAGGAGTTGTGACCTGTTTATCATTATTGAGAGACTGGTATCCTCGGCGAGGCAGTAAGTCATGCATTTTGCAAGAAGACATATGGAGCTTCCTTCTCCCAGAAGTCGACAATAGACTGCCTGGGCGGAACTCAAACTACTCCAAGGGAGATTGTTTGAAAAACGTGACAAAGAGAAACAACGTCTATAAATTTGTTCGTATCTCCCCAGTAATTCACAACGAAACCTGTTTTTCGCCCAGCGAGCGGAGCAAGGGGAATTCATATAGCTTTTTAGCTTTTGACGGAAAGAGAATAAGAATAAATGATGGATATCTTAATATAAATAAAAGTCATGATGTGTACAATATGTGTGTATGTACGTACGTATGTATGTATGTAATGTATGTAATGTATGTACGAGTATGTATGTGGCTTAGGACGTTCGACAAGCAATAGACAGAGAACGGTTCATAGTTCTGGTCTTACTAGATTACAGTAAAACTTCCGACAACGTAGATATTGTCATTTTACTTGTAAAACAGAAGGCTCTACATTTCTCTCAGAGTGGGATTGCTTGGATGGATTCCTATCTTTATGGGCGTCAACAGTGTGTGAAAGGTAATAATGAACCGTTTTCTCGTGGCGTCTCGTGAACAGAGGAGTTTGTCAAAGCTCTGTATTCACACCTCTAATTTCGATCTATTTGTGAATGAAATTTAATCGAATCTAACACCCTTCAAATCCCATATAGTCGTTCTTATGCCAAAACCACGAATGTGACAACGGTATTCCAATCCATTATTTCACTTAATACTTGTCACGCCTCCCAGCCACATATTAATTGTACTTCAGTACAATTTTCGTTGAGTTCATTCTCCTATGTGCATGTGTAAACGAAAATGAATCTTCACTATATCATACTCGAAGAATGGGTAAATATGGCATGCAAACATACATTTTACATTACGATACAGTAAGGTTAATTTTCTTTACACAACAGCATTGGAAGATGAACTCAACGAAATTCGTTCTGATGGGCGTGACCAGTCTTAGGGGAAATAATGGATAAGAAGAGCATTATCACATTAGCGGTTTCAGCATACGGGCGACGGTATGTAAGCTGATGACCTTCAAATCTACATAGACTCCATAGAAGGAGACCTTCACGTAAATATCGACTTGTTTAACATTTACTTACAGACTGTTAGGTACTGGTTTACATCTCATGGCCTGAAATTAAACTCTACAAGGTCACAAGTATTCCTTTCTGGTCATCAAAATCAAATTACAACTATAAGTAAACGTCCCTTGCCCAGAGTAATTTTCAAGACGTTCAAATTCCTTTTGAATCACTAGGGAATAATCTTTGCGTTATCACGGACGAAGGCATGACTTGGTCTGCAGATGTCATACGCACCTTCAAAAACGTTTTCGCAGTTCTAAATTCTCCTTGTAAATATATTTCCAATAAAATTTAAAATAAATTAATTGAACATCTTGAAGTGCTATATTTGTGTTATTGTGATGTTGTTTTCAACTATGTTAGGCCAGAATTGTTCCTAATGCTGCAGCGTTCTCAAAATGCATGTCTTATGCATTCAAATTAAGAAAATATGACTATGTGTCGAATTATAGTGGTCGCTTTCCTCCACCGAGTTATTACATATTATTAACTTTCTTTGCGTTTCCATTACTATTCGTATGTTCAAACAAGGGTTCAAACATCAAACCTTCTCGTCATTTCTCGCCATCGAAGCACCACATTTAACAATTCACTTTCTGTCTCTAACGCACGAGAGTGGAACCGTTTACCAGATGACGTCAGAAAAACGCCAACCACAGAGTCATTTAAAAGAACATTAATAGGCACATTAGGATGCGCGTGAATTGTACAGTTCTAATCTTTCATCAATCGTCTAATTGCAACATTATTACTAGCCATTTTATTATTATTATTATTATTATTATTATTATTATTATTGTTGTTGTTGTTATTGTTATTATTATTATTATTAGTGCAATCGTCTAACAACGTATGTTTCACTGGGGTAGAATTTTATTTCAGTTATAACATATTTTGATCGTGTTAGAGTAACTTTACTCTTTTACGATGGCAATGAGCAGCTTGATTTCTCCGGGGGACACTCTCAATTGATCAACCCTTCATCTGATTTGTGTGAAAATCCGTCCCTTCTTTTGGATGACGGGTAATAACTGACAGGAAACCAATACTAAAATATTTACAGAGAGTTAATTATTATGTATATGGCACAAACGAACCTGGGAAAGGAATACACAACATAGGGACAAAAACCTAATGAAGTGGGAAAAATAGCAACAAGAATAATTTCGTGGTTGGCTCGAGTTTCATTTTACATTGAAGCCCTTGATTTTCTTACTTGAATATCGATGGCCTAGTTCTAATACCACCGTGTCTGATAATACTCTTCCTGTCTACTACGCTCCTTAAGACTAGTCACGCCTTCCCGCTACGTATGGACAAGCAGCCCATCAGAAAAATGTTTGTAGTGTTCATGCAAGATTTGACTGCATGCTTTTTAATATTTTCGTCTTACCTAAAACATAAGGGACTTTTAATTAATGTTGCAATCGTTTTCAGACCTATACTTTAGATTCTTGTCAGTTGCTGAAACGATTGCATTAAACACTGATGTCGGGTTGAGAGACTCGGTTGTTTGAGACGTTGGCCTTCTGAACCCAACTTGGCAGGTTTGATCCTGGCTCAGTCCAGTGGTATTTGAAGGTGCTCAAATACGCCAGCCTCATGTCGGCAGATTTACTGGCAAGTAAAAGAACTCCTTCGGGACTAAATTCCTGCACCTAAGCTCCTCAGAAAATCGTAACAGTAGTTAGTGGAACATAGAGTCAATAACATTATTAAAATTATTATTTAAACACTGTTATATTTTAGTATACCGAACGCGTATTTGACATTGTTCAAGTGGAGCAAACATAGTTATTTGGGATATTTTTAATGATTTTTACTATCTAAAAGTTGTTGTGATGTGACGTGATGTGATGTGATGTGATGTGATGTGATGTGATGTGATGTGATGTGATGTGATGTGATGTGATGTGATGTGATGTGATGTGATGTGATGTGATGTGATGTGATGTGATGTGATGTGATGTGATGTGATGTGATGTGATGTGATGTGATGTGATGTGATGTGATGTGATGTGATGTGATGTGATGTGATGTGATGTGATGTGATGTGATGTGATGTGATGTGATGTGATGTGATGTGATGTGATGTGATGTGATGTGAAGCAGGTATTCTATGAGTTTTTTCGTAGATAGGTGTTAACAACTTACAAGGATTCAATATGTATTCTCTTCTGATCCTGATACATTTTCCAAGGTGTAGCGGACAAATAATTGCGGTGGGAGAGACGTGTTGTACCTTCCCAAACGTATTTACCGCAAGCCACAGTTAGTGAGCGTGGGAGTTTGTTGTACCGGTACGAAATAGTCCTTTGCATTATGTTCATAAAACATGTCAAGGAACAGTAGTATTTTTAATGATAAACCTACAAAAGATTATTTCGAAATAACACACTAACGGTTTCAACAGTAATATGTGAACATAAGACCATCTCTCAAATTCGGGCGCATCTTCGGGATTGGATCGGTTCGGTTCGTTGGCTGAATGGTCAGCATACTGGTCTTTGGTTGACAGGATCCTTGGATCCTGGATCGGAATTTTTATTTTGCGTGGTTAACTACTCTGGCTCTAAATCTGAATGTTTGTGATCTTACGCTTCTCTCAATATAAAAACAATGAACCCCACTAAGAACCACCACAGAAACACGTAGGAATGAATACACCCCTGCATAATGGATTGGCGTCAGGAAGAGCATTCGTCCGTAAAAGGGGACAAATACAAAACAAGTGCCAACATAATGAAGTGGGAAAAATAGCAACAAGAATAATTTCGTGGTTGGCTCGAGTTTCATTTTACATTGAAGCCCTTGATTTTCTTACTTGAATTTCGATGGCCTAGTTCTAATACCACCGTGTCTGATAATACTCTTCCTGTCTACTACGCTCCTTAAGACTGGTCACGCCTTTCCGCTATGTATGGACAAGCAGCCCATCAGAAAAATGTTTGTAGTGTTCATTTTCCTATGCCTACGAGTAAAGAAAAATTAACCTTAAACACATTATAATATGTAGGAGTGCGTAAATACGGGATGCAAACATATATTCTTGCAGTGCGGTACTGTAAGGGTTTTCCTTTACATGTAAGTACACGAAAATTAACCCAAGGAAAATGGTTCTGATGGACTGCATATCCGTATGTGGCTGGGAGGCAAGATAAGTCTTAAGGAACATAATAGATAGGAGGAGCATTGTCGGATACGTGGTATTAGAACTAGTCCGTAAACATGACCATTTTTGTTTCTGTCATTTTTATGCAGGATGTAGGAAAAATGTCGTCCAAATAATCAATCGCGGCGTTAAAGGGGATGGAGTTGGGATGGGGGCAGAGTCATCTAGTGAATGTCTTCTTCTTCCACCACTTTTTTCACACCTTGTGGAGTTTCGGGTGCCATTTGTGTCGCACGTGGGATTTGGTCCTGTTTTAGGACCTGATGCCAACCCTATGTGGAAGGGATGTAGTAACTATTACGTGTTTCTGTGGTGGATTGTAGTGTGGTGTATTGCCTGAATATGAACTAGTCCTCGAGCGAGGAGAATGAATCGCATCCCCAACCTGGCCGGGAATCGAACCGGAGGTCCTCCGTACCGAAGGCCTCAACACTAACCATTCAGTTAAAGTTTCGAACTTATCTAGGGAATGTAATTTAATGTAATTTTGCGGCCACAATTTATCAGTTAGGAGTCTTTGCTTGGTCTCACTCTGAATTCTTACTTTCGAACCACGGTATTAGTGAAGAGATTATCGTATTCGGGCAAAAATTGGACGTCCAGGCTTTTTACGGATGTTGAATTCTAGTTAACACTAGACGCTAAGATGAAAAAGCAAAGGATGGAAAAGAGTTTGCAACAAACAGTGATAAATCACGTCATTAGGTCCTTTCCAGTAGGGGCAGAGATGTCGTCTAAAACGACATTACTGATTATTACAAGCACCATTTGACTCTGGCTGAACATGGCTACAGGGTGTTGGTTCTTACCTGCATTTTAATTGACTTAATCCTCTTCATCACAACCTGCTATTATCGGGCGATATTTTTAATAGGTCCTGGAAAAATGTAATGAAATAGTTCAATGTCAGTAATTTTATGCATGGACAGATGTTGTGGAAACACATATTGCCCAATGAGGAAGACTGAAGTGCAGGTATTTCCAGCCAGAAATGGCTCAGAAGACTGGGACGAGTCAGATACCTTATGTTCAGCCGCTAAAAATATATAAAAAAATTATTAGCCCATGGTATTGTACGAGTATATGATCTTCGCTCGTACACTTTTATCAGAAATAATTGAACTTATAGATTATGTTCATTGTGGGTATAGACAGGGTTTATATCTCTAAGGGAGGCGAAATTAAGTGTGATAAAGTATTAAATGGCAGAAACATACAATACAAGGACTCAGTTATCCCTTCAACGAATTTCCAAGACTCCGCTATGGAGGATGTGAGGCTTATCGTTATAGATGTTGGCGGACATCAAACCTTGTTGCTTAAGTACAGCTAACGTAAGGGTCTTCTGATGGCACGTTGTACGAAGTGGAGACAAGGCGGCAGAAAAGATAGGAAGCAATGAGCTTATTTGAAAGAAAGCCAGAACAAAATAGAGAGAAGCTTCTGCCTGAGCTTCTTCACATTTCATGTGCTTCAGTTGCAGAAGATATTGTCACTTTAGAGCAGAGTTGATCAGCTTGGCGCCCGTTGAGACTATCCCAACGCGTCTGGGCACGTTCACGTAATTGCGGGCGGCTTACGTGCCAAATGTACGTCACAGTCAGGCGAGAGAATAAACACATCTGGTACGTACAAGAAAGGCGTGCGGTTCGATTGTGACTACAGAGTTTTCCTTGCACGATTTTGAACGAAATATTGATTGGAATACAGTAAAAAGGAAGACACTGTATGCTCAAATTTTAACGTTCCTGTGTTATTTAAGCTGCTATAAATATTACCATATTTTCCCATATTTTCACATTCAAAGAAAACTGGCACTTTACAATGCACAGTCACTCAAAAAATGGAATGAGCTCATGGTATTGTAGTTCCTCGCACGTAATATTTCATCAGATAAAATAATATTATCAAATTATAATTCACCTCACTTGTAGATAGAAGAAACTCTCTGAAAATCCAAAACAATTATTATGTCTATAGATTCAACTGTTTCTGACAACACTCACAGAGGATTGTGTCTATATACAAAGAGCAAATTACGTCTGTTTAAGAAATGCGGAATTGGTGACGTGATATAGCAGGGCCCAGATGACAGTAAATAACACCAACATGAATAAAATTCGTTAATGCCGCTAAAGTAAAGGAACAGGAGAATAGACGTGTAACTCTGAATTAGTAAGACGTTTTCAGCGAATGCTTTCTATTGTCAAGAAGTAGAGAAAAACACTTCACGCTAGGATGAATACGTCGTAACATTAGATCCTAAAATAAATCAGTGTTCTTCATTTTGAATTGGTTTTACTTGTTCAGCTGCGAATATTAAACCTTTCTGTCCTACCCTCGTCTATTTAGTGCTCGGGATGTGATCCGTGAAGCTGGTACCATCAATCAAACACACTGTCAGTTTATGTCGTGTAAGTGAATTAGCTAGAATATACTGAACTACATTTGATTATTAACTGAGCACTATGTGGATATTTTTAATTTTTTAAATTCTTGAGTTAAGTTACATTTTATCGTCTCCACGAGAAACAGCTATGTGGGAAACGACATGGAAAAAATGTGATTGTGGCGGGGGATCTGAATTTGCCAGATGTCAATTGGGAAGGAAATGCGAACGACAGGAAGCATGACCAACAAATGGCAAATAAGGTAATATGGGAAGGACAGCTGATTCAGAAAGTGATGGAACCAACCAGAGGGAAAAATATCCTGGATGTGGTGCTGATAAAACCAGATGAGCTCTATAGGAAAACTGAAGTAATAGATGGTATTAGTGATAATGATGCTGTTTTTGTGGTCGTTAAAAATAAATGTGATAGAAAGGAAGGTCTTAAAAGTAGGACTGTTAGGCAGTACCATGTGGCTGATAAAGCAGGCATGAGGCAGTTTCTAAAAAGTAGCTATGATTGGTGGAAAACGGTAAATACAAATGTAAACAGACTCTGGGATGGGTTTAAAGAAATTGTTGAGGAATGCGAAAACAGGTTTGTACCTTTAAGGGTGGTAAGGAATGGTAAAGACCCACCTTATTATAATAGAGAAATAAAGAGACTAAGAAGGAGGTGCAGACTGGAAAGAAATAGAGTTAGAAATGGCTGTGGAAGTAAGGAGAAATTGAAGGAACTTACTAGAAAATTGAATCTAGCAAAGAAGGCAGCTAAGGATAACATGATGGCAAGCGTAATTGGCAGTCATACGAATTTTAGTGAAAAATGGAAGGGTATGTATAGGTATTTTAAGGCAGAAACAGGTTCCAAAAAGGACATTCCAGGAATAATTAATGAACAATGGGAGTGTGTATGTGATGATCTTCAAAAGACAGAAGTATTCAGTCAGCAGTATGTAAAGATTGTTGGTTACAAGGATGATGTCGAGATAGAGGAGGAGACTAAGGCCAAAGAAGTAATAAAATTTACGTATGATAACAATGACATTTACAATAAGATACAAAAGTTGAAAACTAGAAAAGCGGCTGGAATTGATCAGATTTCTGGGGATATACTAAAGACAATGGGTTGGGATATAGTACCATATCTGAAGTACTTATTTGATTATTGTTTGGTCGGAGGAGCTATACCAGATGAATGGAGAGTTGCTATTGTAACCCCTATGTATAAAGGAAAGGGTGATAGACATAAAGCTGAAAATTACAGGCCAGTAAGTTTGACATGCATTGTATGTAAGCCTTGGGAAGGCATTCTTTCTGATTATATTAGACATGTTTGTGAAATTAATAACTGGTTCGATAGAAGGCAATTCGGTTTTAGGAAGGGTTATTCCACTGAAGTTCAACTTGTAGGACTCCAGCAAGATATAGCAGATATCTTGGATTCTGGAGGTCAAATGGACTGTATCGCGATTGACCTGTCTAAAGCATTTGATAGGGTGGATCATGGGAGACTACTGGCAAAAATGAGTGCAATTGGACTAGACAAAAGAGTGACTGAATGGGTTGCTATATTTCTAGAAAATAGATCTCAGAGAATTAGAGTAGGCAAAGCTTTATCTGACCCTGTAATAATTAAGAGGGGAATTCCTCAAGGCAGTATTATTGGACCTTTATGTTTTCCTATATATATAAATGATATGAGTAAAGGAGTGGAATCGGAGGTAGGGCTTTTTGCGGATAATGTTATTCTCTATAGAGTGATAAACAAGTTACAAGATTGTGAGCAACTGCAACGTGACCTCGAAAATGTTGTGAGATGGACAGCAGGCAATGGTATGATTGTTAACGGGGTTAAAAGTCAGGTTGTGAGTTTCACAAACAGGAAAAGTCCTCTCAGTTTTAATTACTGCGTTGATGGGGTGAAAGTTCCTTTTGGGGATCATTGTAAGTATCTAGGTGTTAATATAAGGAAAGATCTTCATTGGGGTAAGCACATAAATGAGATTGTAAATAAAGGGTACAGATCTCTGCACCTGGTTATGAGGGTGTTTAGGGGTTGTAGTAAGGATGTAAAGGAGAGTGCATATCAATCTCTGGTAAGACCCCAACTAGAGTATGGTTCCAGTGTATGGGACCCTAACCAGGATTACCTGATTCAAGAACTGGAAAAAATCCAAAGAAAAGCAGCTCGATTTGTTCTGGGTGATTTCCGACAAAAGAGTAGCGTTACAAAAATGTTGCAATGTTTGGGTTGGGAAGAATTGAGAGAAAGAAGAAGAGCTGCTCGACTAAGTGGTATGTTCCGAGCTGTCAGCGGAGAGATGGCGTAGAATGACATTAGTAGACGAATAAGTTTGAATTGCGTTTATAAAAGTAGGAAAGATCACAATATGAAGATAAAGTTGGAATTCAAGAGGACAAACTGGGGCAAATATTCATTTATAGGAAGGGGAGTTAGGGATTGGAATAACTTACCAAGGGAGATGTTTAATAAATTTCCAATTTCTTTGAAATCATTTAGGAAAAGGCTAGGAAAGCAACAGATACGGAATCTGCCACCTGGGCGATTGCCCTAAATGCAGATCAGTATTGATTGATTGATTGATTGATTGATTGATTGATTGATTGATTGATTGATTGATTGATTGATTGATTGATTGATTGATTGATTGATTGATTGATTGATTGATTGATTGATTGATTGATTGATTGATTGATTGATTGATTGATTGATTGATTGATTGATTGATTGATTGATTGATTGATTGATTGATTGATTGATTGATTGATTGATTGATTGATTGATTGATTGATTGATTGATTGATTGATTGATTGATTGATTGATTGATTGATTGATTGATTGATTGATTGATTGATTGATTGATTGATTGATTGATTGATTGATTGATTGATTGATTGATTGATTGATTGATTGATTGATTGATTGATTGATTGAAGAATTTGATAAGTTTATATGCCCTACCTCGTATACGATAAAATCTGATTTTGAAATCAGCTATAAATACGGAAATATTCACTTTTCCACACTTGTAATGTGTGAAATCCTTATCGGAAATCTGTATAATTTCCGTTCGATAGTTTGAGAGATACCAGCAAGTACGTATTATGCTAAAAACTAAAACTGCCTAAAATTGTTATAACCGTTATTAATGAAACACCTCACTTCAGGGGGGCGTACTTTTATGACGACTTTACCAACGAAAATAATCTGTTTCAACGAATTAGTTAAAAACCCAAGCCTTTTCCGTCTCTCAATGTGAGAAATCCCGAGATTTCAGTAGCAGCATGTGAAATGAGCACTTAGCGAAGATCTGAAACTTGTTTCTGGAACTATTTTGATAAATCTTATCAAGAAGTTGCAGTTAACTAATTACGCTCTTTCCTGACCTTTTTCTTCATTTATTGCAGATGGCCCTTGATATGGCCGGATGCTTTTCTTGACGCTAACCTTATGTTCATTACTGCATATTACTGTGGTGGTTGTAGTGTGGAATGTTGTGTTCAGATCAAAGGAATTGTATTAATATGAACAGAAACAAGCAGTCCCCGAGGCAATGGAATTAAACTCACGTGGTTAAAATCCTCGGACCAGCCGGGAATCGAACATAAGCCCTCTGAACCGAGGTACGTTGACCATTCAATTAAGTTGTATATTTCGTTGTGTTACAAAAATCTAAAAAATGTGCAATGTCGATATTGAGGATTTTAAATCCCCTTAAGGACCCGAATCTCACTAGAGTGACATTTTGTTTATAGATACGACAGAGTGTTTTCGCTGAAAAGCAATATGACATAAGGTCAGGCTAAATGCTGTCGTTACCACCTTCTGAGCTAGCTAACTTTATCTCTTCCTCAATTGGGACTTAATTTTAATTACTGAGCGACCGTGAAAGCTGATGGTTCTTATCTTACTACAAAAAAGGTGGCTACTTACCCCCTTGTAATATTTCATGGTCCCTTTTGTCCCCAGTTCTTCTGTATACCCTCACAATGCTATCTGCCTAACGTACTACTCCCGAGTTGGGTTTATCTAGCCCCGAATAAATGGCTGCCTCGTTTCCAGTTCACTTTGTTAAGCACGGCCAGAGATTTGTTGAAAGAACGATGAAATATTTCTCTCAGTGTAGTGTTGTAATAAAAAGCAGACATATTCTTTGCAGCTTAGCTTCGTTCACTTGTAAAACAGACCATCTGATAGAGTTAACCTTAAAACTGTCTGATAACCAGTTATATCTTACCAAGCTCAGATTATTTTCCGCTTAATCAAACGCACACCGCATGGAAAAAGAAGATTAAAAGGTTTTACCCTGCTCGTATAAATATTGTATAATATATGAAGACCTATAACATATTACTTATTTCGTGTTTCAAGGCTCGTCTCTGCTTTTGAGAACATTTTTCTCCGAATTGCTCAATTAGGTATAAATCTGCAAGTGTTTTGGACCATGTCGACGACCAGTGCATAAACCTTGCAATGGTGTATATAGTATTTTAATATAATTCGCATAGTAATGTCTGAAATTCGGCGGTTTCCGCATGAAACATGTGTTCTTAGTAGCTAGCAGTACTGCTCTAAAATTCTAAGTAACTGATCATAAGGTTAATGAAATCAGTTCACGCTTACGCGTTTCAACGACTTAGGAGATAAAATTAATGATCATTTCAGTAAGTAATCATGATAATAATATTACTACTACTACTACTACTAATAATAATAATAATAATAATAATAATAATGTTAATAATAATAGTAATATTTATACAGAATGGATCACAACAGGTTAACCAAACAGATCTTCAAATATATTTGGAACAACAAGTCAACAACAACCTAGATTCATGAAGTCAAGGAATATTTGGAAAGAAACAACATAATGGAAGAAGGAGCAACAAAGGGAGAGACTAATGGAAATAATTAAAAATGGAAGGATTTCAAGGTCGTGGGGGGAATGAAAACAGACTCAAAATGGTCTGAGAAGAGGAAAAGGAGCCATCGTGAGCTAATGAAGGAGTACTGGATGTGGAAGATAGAACAACAAACGATGAAGAATTGCAAATGTCTCGTAGCCCCTTGAAGACACTAACGGATAAAGAAAGAATATCAAACCATATCATCTGGTACTAACAAGATTTCTTTAAGGAAAAGCGGGTACAGGATTAACCATATTCATAACGTCAGTAATAAGTGGAAGAAAGTGGTTTTATTTAATCACAGGCGTTTTAGCCACCCGCAATTAATCTCGAACTTAGTTTTCACACAGACTGAACCCTAAAGCAATATATTTATTTATTTATTTATTTATTTTATGCCTTTGTATGTGGCGAAGTTAGGGCTCACGGCCCTCTCTTACACTTAACCACTACGTACAGTACATAATCACATACTTTGGTAAAACAACATTAGCAGACCCTAGGAGCTACCTAAATTTATGGAGTAATATTATAACAGATTATAAATGTTATTTTTAATGATTAATATTATCTAGCCTATCTACATCTACATCACCTAACAATAGTTCTAAATCACGCTTGCAATCATACACACTAACATTCATACAAGCTGCTCACGTATTTAAGAGGAAATCTCGACAAGACCGTTTAAATGAGACTGTTGAAGTGCTATTACATATACTGACAGGGAGTGTGTTCCATAGCCTTGCCCCAGATACTTGGAAAGAGTGACTGTATACAGATGAATGATTAACCGGTATCATAAGGGTAGAAGTCGATCTGGTATTATGTCCATGGAGAGATGAAAGGAAGTTAAAATGTGAGGATAGGTATTCAGGTGTAGATTCGTTCAGAAGTCGATAAATTAGTGTCGCAGTATGTAAATTCCTTAGTTGATCAATTTTCAGCCAGGATAGGTTCTCATAATAAGGGGAAATATGTGTCCTAAAGTTCAAAGAAAATATAAATCGTATGCAAGAGTTCATTGCCCTTTGAAGTTTCATAGTTTGTTCTGCAGTTGCATCGGTTAATACGACATCACAGTAATAAATTATTGGGAAAATGAGGGTTTGAATAAGTTTTATTTTCATGCTGTGTGGAAGAATGGATTGTTTCATTTTTAGGGGGTGAAGAGATGCATATACTTTTCTGCAGACATTTGTTATATGGTCATTCCAGTTTAATGTGTCATTCATGACAACGCCTAGGTTTTTTACAGACTTCTGAAAAGGTATAGCTTCTCCACAGAGCATGAGGTTAGGCTGTTGTATGATGTTTAGCGTATTTAAAAGTCTAGATTGTCCTATAATGATTGCTTGCGTTTTCTTCGGGTTAATTAATAGGCAGTTCTCTTTAGCATACGAGCTAATTGTATTTAAAGTCGAGTTCATATGGTGGATTGCTTTGTCAATGTCGGGGACCTTAAAGTGTGAGTATATCTGAAGATCGTCGGCATAAAGATGATAGTTGCAGTCGTTCAGATGAGAAGAAATGTCATTAATATAGATTAAGAACAACAGAGGTCCAAGAATAGACCCTTGGGGAACGCCAGATAGCTTAGTCCTCCATTCTGTAGTCTTCATGTTTGATACAACTCGCTGTCGTCTGTTTTTGAGGTATGAGCCCAAGAGCTGAACAGCAGAATGCGCCATGTGAAGTTTTTGTAACTTAGCTAACAATATGTCTATATTTACAGTGTCAAACGCACTGCTAAAGTCTAAAAGGATAAGTATAGTCAGTTTTCGTTCGTCCATAGCCCGTCTAATGTCATCCGTGATTTTGATTAGTGTAGTTGCAGTACTGTGTCCTTTCTTAAAACCAGACTGTAAGGGATCAAGTACAGAATGTTTTTCCAAGTATTTAACAATTTGTTTATGCATTATCTTCTCCAGAACCTTAGAAAGTGCTGTGAGGATGCAGACAGGTCGGTAGTCAGATATATTGCTTGCAGGAGAGATTTTTGGGACAGGGACAATGAGTGCATCTTTCCACTTAATTGGGATTTTGCCTGAAGTAAGACAGGTATTAAGTAAATGCGTAAAAATGGGCAGTATTATGTCGATTATGTAAGTCACAAATGAAATGGGAATTTCATCAGCTCCTGTTGCGTGAGATTTTATTGAATTAACTTCCCTTCTTACTTCATGTTCTGTAACAGTATCAAATTCAAATACAGGACGGACTGGGGATTGTTGCCTTAATATATTGTCAATGGTGTTTTGTACTATCGTTGTGTCAGGAGTGAGGCGTTCCGTGGAGAAATATGTATTTAACTCATCAAGAGACACCTCGGGAGCAGTATGCTTCGCAAGTGGTTTGCCAATACCCAGTGACCGAAGTTGTCGCCATGTGGAACCAGTGTTAATGTTTTTGTTTAAATGCTGGAAATAATTAAATTTCTTATTACGAATTACAAGCTTAATTCGGTTTCGAAGAACACGGTACTGCTCATGTACGTCAGCTAGTTGAGTCTGCTTATAGCGTCGGTGTAGTGCGTCTCGTTCTTTCATCATAGTCTTAACATCAGCAGTCAGCCAAGGGCAGGGTGGACGTGTTACTCTCACAGAACGCTTTGGTGCATGTTTGTTGTACAATTCATGTAAAAGGGAATTAAATATTTCCACTTTCTCGTCAATGTCACTCTTCATCATTATGTCATACCAGGGGCAAAGTTGTGCATCTTGTCTCAGTTGTATTAAATTCATCCTTTTATAGTCTCTAAACGTTACATATTTCGGTCGGTACTTCGGCACGCGAAGAGAGTATGCTAAGTATATGAGGTCATGTTTAGATATGTCAGGAACAGATACTTGACCTTGGTGAAGGATTTTTTGAGGGTTATTTGTTATTACTAGGTCTATGAATGTATCAGCGGAAATAGTGGAAGTATGGACGTGGTGGGTGGGTTTAAGGGGTAATATAGTCATGTCACAGGATTTAAACATATTTTGTAGTCGTGAGGCGTCGTTGTTCAGAGTTAATAAATTGGTGTTAAAGTCTCCAAAAAGTATTACGTGCTCGTATGATGGTAGCAGTCTCAGTAAGCTGTCTTCTAAGTCATGAAAATCTCGCACTGCGTCAGGAGGCCTATATACTACACCTACAAGTACTTTTACAGAATTGACAAGCACCTCTACAAACATATATTCAGGAGCCGTTTTTACAGCAGGAGTAGACGTGTGAACAACTTTGCTCTTGAGCATTGATTTACAATATAGGGCGACCCCACCACCTCGTCTGTTCGTCCGATCATATCTGTGAATATCATAGCCCGATATGTCAACCATGCTTGCGGGAATCGAACTACGGAGCCAACTCTCGCTTACAGCAACGATATGAATAGGGCTGTCTTCAAATACCATCTTCAGTTCGTCGAGGTGAGCAACGATGGATTGGCTGTTGACATACGCACACAACAGGGCGCGATTAAATGACATCAGTTCCTTCTCTAAAATGGTATGGGTAGAATAGGAAGTAGAAAGTGTTGAGGAACGGTCAGTGGCAGGTCGTGTCCTTCCAGACGTATTCCCGTTAAAACTTTTTCAAGTACCTGACAGAAAATCGAACCTACGTTGTTCCGGGTGAAACGAGTAATTAATTTCTTCCTGAGATAGGCAGTTCTCCTTCCTTCAGAACATCAGAATGTCACCCGCGATGTGTTTCAGTACTGTCCACGCTCAATTTCAGTATGCAAAGAAAGTATTCAAAATACCAAACCAAAAATTACTGACAATGGAAGCGGCGACACTAAATTTCAGAGTCAAACAGATATTCTGCAGTTCCCTCATGCCCCTAATTACAATTATAACACGTAGAATAAGAGGAGAAAGAAGGAAAGTTGTTTAATGTCCATTTAACTGGTAGCGGTCTTAGGAGGAATCAGAATTCTGTTGCTTTGAGATAGTAACACTAGATACAACTCGTATTTTTCTTAATTTCCATTCAACTAGGATTGTTTTCCACTCTACATCCATAATTACAAACGGCATTGTCCAATTAACTGCCAGTAGGAAGTACTTCAATACAAATTTACCTCTCTTGTCACAGGAAGGGGCGTAACAACAGATGTCACGCGACATTTAGTGGGCTAACATATCGTCGTTGCCGGGACAAAACCTCCTATGTGATTATATTTTTGAAGATATACTCACCCGCAGCACATACATTATGAAGAGCGAGAATGCCTTAACAACATTCACACAATATTGCACCTTGGACGACAGAACCTTACCGGCCAAAGTTCTAAGCTAAAACATATCACATAGGAGGTTTTATCCCGGCAGCGACGATATGCCTTTAAGAATCATTTTAGGATGAAATAAAAATTGAAATTTATAAGGCAGACTATCGTAAATAAGAATTAACTAACACATTTTGAAACACTTTAGGATATCACCTCAACTCAGGGACTGGTTTTCAAACACCTGGAATTGGCCCTTCTCCTTACAATACATTCAGTCAAAATGTCTGCAATCTGTAAAATTAAAAAGTCCGATTTATAGTGTCACCGTCCAAAATTTCAAAACTGTCATTGTCTAATAGCCCACTACTATTTTCATCGTTATCTGACACGGCATTTGTAATAACGAATAACAATTTTTTTCGTCTAGTGAATGACACACCTGTAGTACTCAAAGAGTGAACGATCTATTCCTGAAAGAAATATTCTTGGCGTGTAACGAGTAATATCCTAGTTTCATCGGCGCCAGCAGGTTTTTCCTTCGTGGGAGCACAATAACACTTTTCCAAATCAACTTTTCTGCTGATGAGAATTGAGACATCAATTTCGTACATTTCATTACCTACTTACCGGTAGATGATACTGATGATGATGGGACATATCTCCCATCCCTCAACCCCTTGATGTTTCGTTTTATTTCTTACTTACTTCGCCAACCGCAGAATTTCGCTGCTCTGAAACTGTTGGCTACTTTATAGCAAAGGTGTGGGTATTTTGTATTTATTTCGGCGCTTTTTGACCACAGAAGATTTTTTTCCATTTCTGCTGATCTGCTTCCATGAAATGGAATTTCACGAAGAAAGTCATTTATTTTCTTCATGGTATCTGCCTCATTTTTTTACAAATAAGATATTTGCTTGAGCAGTAGTGGAAGGGTTTGCAACTTTCGAAGGGTAGTCAAAGTAAACATTTTACACACCACAGAGACGAGCCTTGTTACTTTTTACTCTGTTAAGAGTGTCGTGGAAGAATTCAGTAGTTTTTAAAATTGTCCTCTGTAGTTATTGATGGTGCTGAGTCAATGACGGGGACGGTAATAATTGGTTTATTGGACTCTTAAGGCAATGATATCACTGTGTGTACACTGAATTGTAATATACATCAATAGGTACAATGTGCAGAATCAATTAAATATCTTTCTGGGGTTATACCATTGTTAAGGATACAGTCGCTTCCTTCCTAGCCCTTTCCTATCCCAGCATCGCCCTAAGACATCTGTGTACGCGCGACGTAAAACAAATGGCTACTTTTTCGAAAATTACTAATTTGATCAGAGGATGAAACCGATCCCCTACTCACAGAACACTTCTGTCCCCTTTTCTGTCCCCTTTTAGAAGAAAATGAATTCTGCTTGAATCCGCTTCTACACACCAAGATCAGTTGGTTAAGCTGCGGAAAGTATCTCCTACGATTCTTTGACCTCCGTCGTGAAATATTAACTTTTCTAAGGTAACATGTTTCAAATTTTGCTGAACTGCAGAACTCTCTCGAAAAGCTGTTAAGTCTACGTAGGAGAAGAATAACCTGTTACGTTTCCTTTGCTGTCAGATGCTAACAGCGAAAGAGGATATGGAATTTTATGAATGGGCTGAGGTTAATGAAGTATTGTCCTCTGATTTCAACGGACGGTTTCAAAATTTTGAATGATTTGACCCTAGGATTATTAATTCAAAAGCCACCCCATTTTATTTTCATATCTCAGCGATCTCAAAATTAGGGCTTCGTGAATTTCAGTGCGATCCAGCCATCAGCATATCTCAGATTACTAGAGCTGACATTTTGTAACTGCTCTGACCATCGTTGCCAAACTTGTGTCTGGAACGTCGTTCTATTCTTACGAGGAACTAAAAATGCGAATTTTCGTTTCATTCAACGAAGCACGTAAAATCTAAGAACTCAAACAGTCTTTGAGATTCCGCGTTTTCGCGTACACTTCGAGTGGAAACCTGACAATTAGAAGTGGATTTTAGAATAATCGTTTTCCCATATTCAGATACCACAATGTTGTCATTACACACTGTGCGTGTAAGGATGACCATAAATATTTAGGGACAATAAAATACTTCGTTATTTTTGTACTCTTTCCAGCAGAAATATAATTTATTCTATTTCTAATTGGTGAGTAGTGACACATTTCCGGATATCTGACCTTAATTTATTACAATGTACGTATATTTTTCTTTCTGCATGAATAAAACTAAACTTCATCTTGCACCTGATGGATCACTACAAATTAAATTTGGCCCTCTATAGGTGTTAAGCTGGCCAACCCTTGTTTATTACTCATTTCGATTTCATTTCCAGATTTTAATGATAACTCCCTCGTATTGTGCGTTGCAGCAGAGTGTGCACATTAATAGTGACGTTTAGAAACTTAAAAAAAATACGGATATCAATAATACTGGTTGTATTAGAACTATACCGACAAAAGTATAAGGGATGCCCTTCGTGTTAAAGAACGATGGTGCAATCGGATGGACGGAGAAACGTTTTCGTGAAAACGAGGCTTCTTTGTTACTTCCGGAAGAGCGATTGAAATTGGCGAACTCGCCGTAGTTGCTGTGCCAGAGCACAAGCCGCTGCCGTGCTTCCGGGAGGTAGTGGAAGTTGGATGTACGATGGAGACAGAGATAATGCAGAAGTTTCTTCTTTCGACTCGCACAGGACAGTCCTTGTCCCTTGCTGGGAGTATCCACAGTCCGTTTCTTAAACAGCCGTAACTGCACACACAGTACAAGAACATATTGTAATTAGGACACACATGCCAGTCAAAGAATGAACCAGACCGTTTCTCCTCTCGTCTGTTGGTCGCAGTAAGGTTCCTTATTATTTAACATCGTCGAAGATCCAATGCTACCTCCCCATGATTGTGTATTCCTTCTCTCACAGAATTGAAAATGGAATGAAATACTGAACAAAGGAAACAATACTCCCACTGGTTTTATTACAGTAGATGTTCTATGTGCCTCCTCCTAAGTCGATGCACGATTCACAACGGTGCACTGAAGTAGTGATCTATGTGTGGTGTGTCACGAACGACCTGGAAAACTGCCTGTATTTTTGGTACAAGTTCATCAAGTTTATTTTCTCACCTTGGAGGTTTCACATAGTAATCATTTAATGTATAACAAACTGTATGCTACCTACTAGGGCTGGGAAGAGATTCTGCGAAATGAACGTGAAAAGTATGAATTCGCACCGAGCATTACGTCTATCTCCCACTCCCCACTTCCCCTCCCTTCCCTTCTCTCATTTGACGCACAGTGAAAGGCAGTGGTTGGCTCTCTGGTGGACCGGAAGTAACAAAGTAACCTTATTTTCTCGAAAAGAAAACTTTTCTCCGCCAATCCGATTGCATCATCGTTCATAACATAAAATGAGTAGCATTCCTGACTTTTTTGTCAGTATAATTGTGGTACACTCTGTATTCATCTCGTGGAACATAATATATGAAAGAATTAACAGAGAAGACTTTTTCACAATAAAATCACCTATAATTTCAATATCTGTGGCGTAAGATAGCATATTGCTATATCTTGATAGATGCTTGATTTTATAATCTATCTTTTGGCACATGCGAGTGTAAAATGTAACATCCACCAAATTCCCAGTCTTATCGTGACACTGACAGAATTGAAGCTGCTAAGATACGAATTGTGCTGGGTAATGCCATTCAGAGCTAGACAATTGTGCCTGTGAGAAATAAAATGAACTACTCCTAGGGTTAATCGTGCTGCATTAGCATATTCTGGCCCAGTGAGGAAAGCAATGTATACTTATCTCACATCTTATCATGCCTTTTGCGCCTCGTAATAGAATCGTGATTAATTTCTGTGGTTTCCTACTAACATCTTAAACTTAGGTGGTGTTTCTTGAGAATTCAAAGAGCATACAAAATGATATTTAAGAGACAAAGTATGTAATGGTTGACTTTAGAAAATTAGTTTCAATTATGAATGTATCTACAATGAATGTTCTCCATTCATGAGAAAATTAAAATTTTAGAGTTTTGTTCTAGTTTTGAAGAAGAAGGTTCGTTTGTCTCCCCTGTAAAGATTATTTTTTGAAGTGGAGTCTGTTTACAAATAGGTGTTCAACAATTGTTGGAAGGAGCTCAACAAATCTGCCCCACTATTGGAGTCAGAACATCCTTAAATGCTACCTATTCATGTTTTAATAAATGCTATAGAGAGGCCGTAGCCGTGTTGAAACACCGGATCCCGTGAGATCTCCGAAGTTAAACAACATTAGGCGTGGTCATGAGTTGGATGGGTTGCCACGCGCTGTTGGTGGGGGGTAAGGGAATGGAGGAGCGGAAAGGAACTGGCCACCCTACCGCACGTATAGTCCGGCTCAGGAACACCTCTGCGGAGGTTCGGACCTGCCTTCGGGCAGAATAACCCTTACCTAGAGGAATAATAAAATGGGAAGTAGAAGTGCATGGAGATATGCACTGTGAGGTTGGTACTATAAAGGATGGTAATATCCTGGCCTCTGGTCCGCAATGAATATCCTCGCGAGCGTCCTCTTCCTTGCCGGAGCCAAGCAAGGCCAATGTGTTGGATATTGGTTTTTAAAGTGTTGTTGGGCGACTGCCAAGACAAACTCCCTTCAAGTGTTAACTACAGTGTATTGCCGTCTTACCTGAAGCTTTGATATTCCGGCCAAACAAACGCATGTCGTAAAGTGTCTACTGGTAGGCCCTTCAGTGCTTTTGAGATGTTGCCAGACAGCAAGTCTGATGTAATGGGCTATTCTTGTAGTGTACTGGAGTTCGGCTTGAATATCTTCAAGAATTTCCCATCGAAATTGACTTCATCCTCCTATGTTTCATCAATACCAAAGAGTGCACTTTTATAAAGACAGCAAGATTAATAATAATAATAATAATAATAGAGAGATGTTATTTCCATAATAATAATAATAATAATAATAATAATAATAATAATAATAATAATAATAAATTATCATTATTAGCCCCGAGATGTAAGGCTAGCGTGCCTGCCTTTTACTTTGAGGTCTCTGGGCTCGATCCCGAGCTGTGCAGTGATTTCAGTTGTGGATGAGGGATGGAACGTGATTCACTCAGCCTCCTGCGAAACACCGAGGAATTTGCCTTTCATGAGAGGCAGCGGATCCGGTCAAGAGAGTACAGAAAAACGACTTTAGGATATCTTCACGATGACCACGTGACACTACAGTATCTGGAGGATCTGTAGGCCATCCGTATTTGCAGCAATCATCAAGGCAGGCTAAGGTCCTGAAGGGGTTTTGGGGCATGTGACTTTTATTCTTATTGGGGTCACCCTTCTCGTCTCCCATCTTCAATTTCGAGCAGGGTAGCATTCATAAAACCAGTGCAGGTTACGTTGGGCATTCCTATCTACAAAATGCCACTGTAAACTTTTTCACAAATGGAACATAATAATTGCTTTTACCTAAATGAAGTGAAAAATCTGCGGTAAATTAAGAAATACCGTCGTTATTAGAGAAATAATAATACATACTTAAGGCTTGTAGACAGGAATCCATTATGTCGTATTCCGCTGCTGGTGCTGTCTTTTGTTAATTTCTTGACGTCCAGGACTAGCACGAGGAATGGGAGTGCTATGTCTGTGGATTCCCATTATCTTCGTCCATACGACTAGAGCGGTCAGTTCAAACAGAAAAATGGAGGTCAACAGCATTCACGATGTTATTTCGTTCTTCAATGAGGCAAATGACCATGTTAGAGTGATGTGGCTGGAACTCTACGGAAAAGCAACTAAGGACGCATTCAACAACTTGGTGCTGCACATTACAGAGAAATATCGTAAGTACCACAAAAATGATTTTTGTTGAAAGAAAAATAGCATCCCTGGACCAATTATTTATTTTTTATCTTTGTTCGAACGAAAATAGCATGATCCATGGACCAATAAATCACTAGTCCACAGAATTCTTCTTATGTACATTGGCCATATCATTTCGTCGCCTATTTAATCTTGCATATCGCGATGCAATTCAGGAAATGATGTCATTGACAACCGAAGCAATGAAACGAAAGCAAATAACTTCAGTGAACACAGACATCACACACGATATTGTCTAAATTTACCGAATATTTTAGGCTTCAAATGTGTAAAAGCAATTATTATGTTCATTTTGTGACAAATTTTACAGTGCCATTTCGTAGATAGGAATGTGCGACGTAACCACCAGTGCATGTTAATGACAACGTCAACCGAACTTTAACACCAAGTCAAATAATAAATAGAGACCTAGCCCTTCACCAACACCACATAAACGAGTGAAGGTGACGAAGATATTATTATTATTTTGTCAAAATCAGATAGTTCGTTGAATTCAAAGGAAGTAAGTATGGAAAGGAAAGACAATGCAGTAACAACACTGATTGATGTTGCAAACCAAGAACGTTGGCACTTTAGATACTTCTCTAAGTTTAACAAGATTTTGGAATGGCTACGTGGATTTTAAAATTTGTCGACAATACTCAGGGGAAATCTCCAAAAAAACAGTTGATAACTAACCGTTGATGAACTGATAAAATCAGAGAAGGTTCAGCGAGAGGTTTTCTCTAATGAGCCAAACTCGGATTTTAAAAAAAATTCTACTTTCTGCAAGGTAAAGAAGGAATCCTGAGAATGAAAACTAAAAACATCTGAGCGTGTTGATGAAGATGATTTTCTACATCCAATGTTGCTCCCAATGTAGCGCAAGTTAGTGGAATTCATTATTAAGGAAGAGTACATCTCAATTGAATCATGGAGGAGTTGCTGCCTTAATGATAATATTTAGAAGACTATTCCGGTTATCGATGAGAAGAATTGCTTTCAGGAGAGTAATATCAAAATGCATTTCATGTAAGCGGCATGAAACAGAGGGAGTTCAAAGATCTCCTGTTCCACTCATAAAAGGTAGGGTGGGGGATATTGCTCTCTTTGAGGCATTAGGGTTCGTCCTGGCTAGGCCTCTATTGTTGAAGGATAGTAGAGAGGCTTGGATAGTCCTGTATATATCTGCAGTTTGTCGAGCCATTCATTTAAAAATCTAAAATAAATTTTCCGCGTGCATTGAAAAGGTTTACGAGTATATCGCACAGAGTCCCACCCAAGACAATGCATAGCGACAACGGGACACATTTTGTGGGAATGGACGACCTTTTATAGGGCATTAACATGAAGGAGATTGAATATGAGACTTCTGTAGCAAGAATTGAGTGAATATTTAATCTTCCACTGCTGTGTGGTGGGGAGGTTGGTGAGAGCAGTGGCGAAGCGGCTGCTAAGAAGAATCTTTGAACGAGCTGCTCTCCGTAATGAATAACTATTGACTATGGCATATGAGTGTGAAGTAGCAGTGAAATCAAGACCATTGGCATATGTATCGGAAGATCAAAGAGACTTGCAACCCCAGTGATGTTCCTTCAAGAAACTTCCATGGTGGGAGTTCTTGATCTTGATCTCCTGGATAAGGTGAACCTTAATAAATCAATCAAGAGAAGACTTGAAAAACAGATTCCTAGCATAATATTTGATTCAGTTTTTGAAACCACGTGTGAAGTTTAAGAACAGAATAAGGATTGGGGATGTAGATCTAGTGGAAAATGAAAGTAAAGTGAGAATCTTCGGGCCTTTGGGAAAGTTAATTAAAGTATATCGTGGCAGAGATGTCAAAGGGTGCTGCAGGAGAACTCATTGCACCTGTAAAAATGTAACTTCCATTTAGAGTTGACAACATTGGCTGAAGACTTAAGAAAGAAGTTGGTTCGTCAAATCGGGTCAAGAATTCACCTGCAAATTCTTCGAAGGAACCTATTGTAACAATACGAGGCAGAATAGTTCAAACAAAACTGAGGATGAAGGACTGAATATGTATGAATGTGTGTTTCGGTTTGTTGCGTGGATCCCAATCAAAGGTGTGAAATGGCGGAAAATCTTGTTGGTTGTGCTTCCCTGTGTAATTTTGTAAATCATGTGCTCTTCAAGTACAGTGAGATATTAAAATGGGTAAATTTCTCTTATCACAGAAATATATTCTAACAGACTTGCTGCAGACGCAGATTTATGTTCAGGATCATACACTGTATAATAAAATATCGAATGGCGCTCTTTCCAAGTCTTAATTTCAGATATTTTCTGTTTGCTTAAACATCGCCCATGAAGTATTTTTGTTAACGTTTTATTTATCCTTGTTTTTCCCTCCGTCCATATTTTATTTCATTTACATTTGAAGTATGGAAAAACCCTGTATGTAATTTATATCACTATCTCATTTGATATTTCTGACAGATTCGCCTTCTTTGTTTTTACATTACATTGAATTTACACAAGCATTATTAGCATTTTTGAGTTAACAGGACACTCTAGTGTGCCTACTATGTGTATTTTCAAATAGACGAGTAAATATATTTAAATCTAGGTATTTAAGTAAACTTCTGGGCTCAGACATTCATTCCTAGCGTATGTATCGGTGCGTCTCTCCGTCATGGTAAATAACTGTCAGTGTGTGCACGCATCATTACTAAACCAGCAGGAGACACAAGTATGTAATTAGACGACAGTGTTGAGCCTCCCCTGCAATAACTATCAATTTGGCTGTAAGCCACTTCCTCCATTGTTCCTAGCAGGGGCGGCAGCACCATCTCCTTGCCCGAGATATGAGCATAACCAGCAGAAACGCCTACGCTAGCTTCTCGGCTTTAATACCTTCCAGACTGGCATCAACATTCTCCGTCTCCCTTTGGATCGAAGAAGAAAACATCTTATATACACCGACTGTACCAGAAGCATAAATCGATTGAGGTTTGAAAAGCGAAAGGCCTGACGAGCTGTGCACCTTCTTTTTTTACTACCATTTAAAGGAATTCTTTATTTCATTTTTATTCACTCGAAATTTTCAAAACTTATATTTGAAGCAATAACTGAGTAACTTACTGTCCGGATCAACGGAGAAATAATTGGCATGCTGGCCTTTGGTCCAAGAGTTTGCGGGTTCGAATTTTGCAGGACCCCATCCTCACAGTTGCGCGGGTCACCTATAAGGCGTCAATTCTAAAGAACTATACCAAGACTCTCCGGAGCCACTTGCCATTATATAGGTGTATATATGCAGTTGGTACGTTTACAGTAATGGCAAGATATTTGATGGCTTTGGAATGCAGCTGAAGTAATTTAACATTTGCATGTTCCACTAGCACTATAATATCATTAGTTGTTCTGTAGATTCATCCGTCCTTGAAAAATCTCTAGAACTGCAGATCATTAAGCCCTAGGCCTTAAAAGACGACTGCAGCTTGACTTTTTTTGGCTTGGCCCGTTGCATCTCATATTTACCATTTCCGCAGTCCATCCTACGAGACAGAGTGAATACCATTCCAGACCTCTCTTCAGAATGAAAAAAAAAAAAAGAAATGAAATGTCGTATGGCTTTAAGTGCAAGGATATCCCAGGACGGGTTCGGCTCGCAAGGTGCAGTTCTTTCTATTTCACGCCCATAGGCGATCTGCGCGTCAGGATGAGGATGAAATGATTTGAAATCAACACATACACCCAGCCCCTGTGCCATTCGAATTAACCAATTAAGTTAAAATCCCCGACCTGGTCGGGAATCGAACCCGGGATCCTCTGAACCGAAAGACAGTACGCTGACCGTCAGCCAACGATTCGGACTTCAGAATGAAAATACATCGACTGACCTGGAATTGAACCCGTCGCCTCCATTAAATTGACAGGCACTACGTAACGGGTCTGGCCATCATCATCTATATGTCAATTGGTTTCTTCTATACTCTTTTATATTACTCCACTCTGACGTGCATTTTTGTAAACTGTACAAGAATTATTATAACATATTTTCATTACCATACTCCTCTAAGTAAATTGTTTTGAAAATGTGATATGGAAAATTAAAAATGTTGATGTGATTTAATTTAACTTTAATAGGTCAAGTTCTGATGTAATATAACATCATTTTATATTACAAAATAACAGAGCAGGTATCACAAAGTTTTAATGCACAATATGTAACAGTGGTTCTAAACTACACGATTTTATGTGTTATAAAATAAACAAAATTAGTGCAATAATACATTCTTGGCTATTTTCGGGGACTACGGGCTTTCGGAAGTTTGTCTCGCTGGAGTTCCTTTACATGCCAGTAAATATATAAACACGAGTATGACGTATGTGAGCACTTTCAAAATACCACAAGACTGAATAAAGATCGAACCTTTCAAGTTGGAATCAGAAGGCCAGCGCCTCAGTCGTCTGAGCTAGTCAGCCAGGCAACAAAACTGTAATCCTTACCACGACGAGCTGAGTGTTTAACAGCCATGCCTTCTTCAATTTGTTGTAATTATATATCCTTAAGTCAAGATGGCTGCACCGAGGTAAACTTTGGTCTGTCTGATGTGCAAAAGTCTGGACAACACGTCCTAAAGTCTCTAAATGATTTCCACTGCCAAATAAAAGCTTCATTGTCGATGACCATAATTGAGGATGTAGATTACGTTTCTTCAGAAGACTTCCTTGGCCAAAAGTGACACACGGACAGAGTTACTTTCTTTCTTGTGAAGCACTAAGCCGTACTTTCCAGTGTTAAAAGCTTTCCAGATAAATATAACATTACATTATGGCACACATGTAAAATAACGCATTGTTGAACAAGGAATATAAATACAGACTAATAAACAAAGAATGTCATGTTTCTTTCTGGTTAGAACATCATCACATTCCATCAAGTCACACTCAAATATTTAGAATACCTATGTTTATTTCTATTTAATAATTAGGAACTTGAAATCTTTAACTTATTACTAACTAGCAATCGTACCCGTGCTTCGCTACGGTATTTCAGATTGTATACTGATATCGAAGTAAATTACTGTACATGAAGTTAATAATAATTTTTAAATTGCATGTAAATTGGCGTTATCCGAGAAAAAGCATAGGGAGGTCCGCAGACGATGTTTCCAATGTAAAGTGCGAGTTGTGAAGTTGTGATGATAACGACAGGTGCACTTGTCTACCAGAATTCATTATGTTTTAGAAACATTTAATAGCGTGAAATTAGTGTAAGATTCTCACACAGTGCATTACTTTTCAGATACTTATGCGACAGCTTCAAACATAGAATTTGGCTCACATATGGCTACTGGGTGGCCCAATATTCGTGTAGAATTTGATGATCTCATCTTTCCTATAAGTGAATCAAACAATCAATTGTACGTGTACAAAGTGCAAAATTTAGGTAAATCCAGAAATAGAGAAAAATTTAATGTATAAGGGATAGAGATACGACGAAAGGTCATAACATCGAAGTTGTAGATCACTCGAAATTGAACGGAGATTGTGCCATCCGTTTTGTGATACGAATTACCGTTTAGCCACGAAATACATCGAAAGGAAGGACTGCACCGTCATTAAAATTGCCTCCATACTTCGATATTTTTCGGGGGTTAAAAATAAAAAATTTAAACATCTCGTAAGTTTTCCGTCGGTTACATGATAAAAGCTCTAATTTTGCAAAATTTAAATTTTCTAACTTGGCTGGGAGATTGTGCTGCGATCTTGATATGGGGGAGTGGGTAAAAAAAATCAGGACTTTAAGGAAAGTTTTAAGCCCATAAAATATGTAGGTTCTGGATAAATATCACCGACTGTGTTCTTATGCAGGTTTGAAACTCCCAGCATGTATCCCTCAGAGAATTATGAGAATTGGAGATTTTTCTAGGGATCCTGATGTCATCAGGTTGTCTGGTACTAAGTTTTAAGTTTGTAGGATGCCTAGAATGGACTCATTAATTCATGTCTGTTTTCATTTATATGCCTTAATTTAAATATATAGTACATGTAGATCGCGCCAAACCGACTACAATTTATTAATATGGATTCTATTTGACCCGCTTCCCTATTGGTTCTAGGGGCGTCTTCCTCCCGCAGTATGCTTTCCTGGTAGTAGGTCATACTTGAAAGTCATACTGGAAGATACGCACGTCCATTATCTCGGTCATTTCTGACAATATTTTTTCACCCTTTCTCACCCCCTATGCCAAAGGGGGCTGAAGTTGGACTTTAAACATCCGGAATGTTACTATTCATCTCAGCGACCCGGAAAAGTATGGATTCGGCAGTATATTCGATTACTATTATATCTCACTCCCCCTTCCCCCACCCTAACGGGGGATAAACTTTGAGTTTAAAAAATCGAAATGTTACTATTTATCTCAGCGACCCCGAAAAGTATGGATTCGACACTACTTTCGATGATTTGTATATCTTAGACCCCTTGCCCCCCCCTCCCATAAGGGTTCCTGGGGTGTTTTACCCCCATGTGGTTTGTCTCCTGATACTAAAAATTCGGAGTGTCACTATTCACCTCAGCGACTATGTATTCGTCACTATTATTTTTATAATCATTATTATTTCTATATATCACTCTCCCATCGACCCCCACCACGAAGGTGGCCGAACTTGGACTTTAAAAAATTCCGGAGTGTCACTTTTCATCTCAACGACCACGAAAAGTATGGATTCGACACTATTTTCGATGATTTTTACATCTCAGCCCCCTCGCCCCCACCTGCCCCTAAGGGTTTCTGGGCTTTCTTACCGTCACGTGGTTTGTCTCTCGATACTAAAAATCCGGAGTGTACAATTCACCTCGGCGACCCCGAAAACTATGTATTCGACACTATTTTCGTTTAATTTTATATATCACTCCCCCTCGCCCCCACCCCAAGGGGGTTGAACTTGAACTTAAAAAAATCCGGAGTGTCACTATTCATCTCAGCGACCCCAAAAAGAATGGATTCGACAGTATATTCGTTAATTTGTTTATCTGACCCCCTCGTCCCCCGCCCCTAAGGGTTCCTGGGCTTTCTTACCCCCTCGTTGTTTGTCTCCTGATACTAAAAATCCAGAGTATACAATTCACTTCGGCGACCCTCAAAAACTATGTATTCGACATTATTTTCGTTAAATTTTATGTATCACTCCCCCCTCGCACCCCATGCTAAAGGGAGCTGAACTTTGACATTTGAAAAATAGGGAGTGTCACTGTTCATCTCAGCGACCCCGAAAACAGTGGATTCGGCACTTTTTTCGATTATTTTTATACCTTGCCCCCCCCCTGACCTCCACCCCTAAGGGAGCTGCGGATGGCTTACCCCCACAGTGCTCGTCTCCAGATAGTAAGTCATAAGTGTACCAAGTTTGGATGAAATTGCTCCAGTGGTTTAGGAGATGTGTCATTTACACACACATACATGCATAAACTTATACTGTATATCCGAAGAAATTATTCGAATCCGAGGAATGAATATTACTTCGCTCGCGGCATGCCCAATCATGAGAATAGCTTCAATAATATTAGTCATCAGTTTCAGAGTCGTCTTCATTGCAGAGGGCAGCATTCTTATTCTTAAGAAGGATAATTGGTGCCACAATCGTCCGCTCTAAGATGTTCGAGGGTACTCCAGGTGACTCCAAGTCTTTCGAGGCTCTGCCGTGTAGTCGATAGACTTGTAACTGTATAGAACATCGGGTAATTCTTGTAAAAGTTGCTTGTTGAAAGAAATGAATGACATGATATATGATAGCAAGAATGAAGAGGATGAAACCCGGCGCCGGCACATATGCCACTCCTCTCGAATAGCTCAAGACTTAACGTCCCGATCCGACGAACGAATTATGATCAACACCGTCATATGCCCTCACACCATATAAGACCAAAAACAGCTTCCTACGTCCTGGACGTAAAATGGCTCCTTGAATATTGTGTTCTCTACCTATCTTATGTACGTTGCCTAGCGACAGCGACTCTATGCATTTAATCTTGGTGACAGTACGTTGGATTGTCATATCCCAATGCACGTTTTCCGATGGTTTTTCGTTCATAACTCATCAACGAAAGCGAAATTGAAAATTCCGGCTTCGAGGTGCATTCGGACCCCTTTCCATCTACCTATGTTCAAAATTTCAGATCTCTACGTGCTGTAGATTTTGCTGGACATCGCGCACAGACACACAGATAGACAGGCAAACACTTCCTTTTATAATATTACTAGCAATTGTACCCGTGCTTCGCTACGGTATTTCATATTGTGTACGGATATCGAAATTACTGTACAAGAAGTTAATAATAATTTTTAAATTGCATGTAAATTTGCGTTATCCGAGAAAAAGCATAGGGAGGTCCGCAGACGATGTTTCCAATGTAAAGTGCGAGTTGTGGAGTTGTGATGATAACGACAGGTGCACTTGTCTACCAGAATTCATTATGTTTTAGAAACGTTGAATAGGGTTAAATTTGTGTAAGATTTTTTACACAGTGAATTACTTTTCAGATACTTATGCGACAGCTTCAAACATAGATATTGGCTCACATATGGCTACTGGGTGGGCCAATATTCGTGTAGAATTTGATTATCCCATCTTTCTTATAAGTGAATCAAACCATCAGTTATATGTGTACAAAGTGCAAAATTTAGGTAAATCCAGAAATAGAGAAAAATTTAATGTATAAGGGATAGAGAAACGACCAAAGGTCATAGGACCGAAGTTGTAGATCACTCGAAATTGAGCGCAGATTGTGCCATCCGTTTTATGATACGACTTACCGTTTAGCCACAAAATACATCGAAAGGAAGGACTGCACCGTCATTAAAATTTCCTCCATATTTCGATATTTTTCGGGGGTAAAAAATCAAAATTTTAAATATCTCGTAAAATTTCCGTCGGTTACATGCTAAAAGCTATAATTTTGAAAAATTTTAATTTTCTAACTTGTCTGGGAGATTGTGCTGCGATCTTGATGTGGGACACCATTATTTGGATTTTCCAAAAACGAAAAAATACCTGTTTCTTAATTTTCTAAGTAGATCCCAAATACCAATTTTGAGGTCTGTAATATCTTCAGGTTTTGAAATATATGTAGCGTCATTAAAGGCATTCAAGACCCTTTACAGCCTCTTCCACCCTTCCTACTGGGAATTTCCGAAAACAAAAAATTCGTGTTTCTTTATTTTTAAAGGAGATTCTAAATACCAATTTTTACATCTATAAACTTTAAAAGTGTTGAGATATAGATACACTCATTTTAAAAATTCACCCCTTATCACCACTCCCCCATGAATTGGATTTTGCAAAAACAAAAAAATACGTGGTTCATTAATTTTAAAGGAGATACAAACACCAATTCTCAGGTCTGTAATATCTTCAGTTTCTGAGATATAAGTATCCTCATTAAAGGCGTTCAACCCCTTTTCACCCCTCCTATTTAGATTTCCGAAAACAAAAATATACGTGTTTCTTTACTTTTAATGAAGATTCTAAATACCAATTTTTACATCTGCAAACTTTAAAAGTTTTGAGATATAGATGCACTCATTTTAAAAATTCACCCTCCTTTTCACCCTCCCATTAATTGGATTTTCCAAAAACAAAAACATATGTGTTTCTTCATTTTTAAAAGAGATCAAAATTACCAATTTTCAGGTCTGTAATATCTTCAGTTTCTGAGTTATAAGTACCGGTATCCTGATTAAAGGCATTCAAGCCATTTTTCACCCTTTTCCCCCCCTCCTATTGGGATTTCCTGAAAACGAAAAAATACGTGTTTCCTTATTTTTAAAGAAGATTCTAAATACCAATTTTTACATCTGTAAACTTTTAAAGTTTTGCGATCTAGATACACTCATTTTAAAATTTTAACCCCCCTTTTCACCTCCTTAGCGACGGAATATCCAAAACTCCTCCCTTACCGGGCACCTACAGCTTAATATGAATATATCCCCAAAATTGTATTTCTTTATCTCCAGTAGTTCTGGCTCGGCGATGATGAATCAGTCAGTCAGTCAGTCAGTCAGTCAGTCAGTCAGTCAGTCAGTCAGGACAAGTTATTTTACATATATAGATTGTGGTACGATGTGAAATTTTATGTTAGTTAATTTGCTCGTTAACGAGAAAGTGTAGTGAATCCATGAAACAATTCCAGTCCGTGAAAATAATATTAATTATCTCCATTAAGGGGATTATGATATGCATTGTATTTATCACTAATGTTCACAAGGAGCAAGAGTTTTGCAATGTATTATACCTGAGTTGTACTATACTGATATACAGATCAATAATGTTGGCTGTCTGACTCAACTACTGTCTGGGCGTAGAATGCCGGATGTATATGAAATTTCCGACATCTCTCTGTGCTGAGCGATAGTCGCACCCCATCAGCTGGAACGGTTCTTGAAACACTCTTCGTATCCATCACGCAAGAGATTGCTCTCAGAGGAGATGCAATAGTACCGCGTTTCCATTCACATAACCACTTGCAGAATACTTTCCTTTCTAGTTCCCGTAAATTCAAGCGACTGCAATGTATGGGATTTACTGTACCCTGTTCCATTACGACAAAACCGATGAAGCAACCGTAACAATTCTGAGCTCTCTTTTCATCTCCTTTTCAGATGCACATCTACTATCCCTTTGGCCTCCTTTTACTTCATAAATCAAATCTATCCGCTTGTCCTTCTTCGGGAAGCTTGACTCGAGGGAAACATGAGAGTGTATGCTGCCACAGCATACTTGGGTAAGTATTCAATAACGACGGACGTCTTTGAAAATGTACTGCTGTACGGCCATATCAGCTGAATACCGTAATGCATTAGAAATACTTTTTGAACCCAGGACCAGGATTGCCAACTCCTTTGCACTAAGACACTGTAATTCACCTATAAGAAACCCCAAATTGTGACGAAAACTTCCAGATTATTCACATTTTTAAATTATACCTCGCTAGCGGCAGAAATTATGTACAGCACGCTTTACGACTATGGTACATTATTATACTCGTAACTAACACAGTAAGCCAGTCTTTAAACTATAAGAGATATTTATGTTAACGGCAGTATGATGTCAAATATTGCGCATGAAAGTGTATTTTGAAGGGCTTTTCTTCGATAGCGTCTACGAAATTAGCGAATTCTTGCAAAAGTCAAATCTCTTTTTTTACTGACGTTTGTTAAATCCACTGAAAATCTATTTCTGTGATCTCGTCGTCTTTAAACTTCATAGGTTTTTCCAAAGGAACAATGGATGGCTTGAAGACACGGAATTCATGAAATGATGCTATTCCGAAAATTTATAGCTCTTCGATGTTTGTGGGAAAACGCGGTTGCAACTGTGTTACGTTTCAGAGCAAAATTTGCACATGACTCCAAAATTATGGTTTCAGCATGGCGAGTGAGTAAATTTAGGCTTTCGAACTCTTAATTTTTTCTTACAGAATAACTTTATATGAACGAAGAGATAATAATGAAGGTGTGCGTCATATCAGACTCAAACTCATCTGAAAAGGGATGACCAAAGAGGACATGTTATCATACATTGAACAAATTTAATCAACCCTATGACGAAAAGTATATTGCCAGAAAGCATATAAATAAAACCTCCAGATTTCACTTTTATCACTGACAGTGTTTCCTTCCTTCTGAAAAACAGTAAAATCCACCAGAACAACGGCGAGATCTCTGCTGCAGGCTGAGATTCTTAAAACCCCTTTTCAAGAATAAAATATTTGGCGATTCCCTCAATTCACTTCACTGCTTAATAATAATTAATCTGCAATTTGCAACAATTTGTAAATTAATGAAAATCGTTCGATCACACTAACCAATGTTGCATTGCCGTGTAATTGTATAACGGTTCACAATGCAACGGTTAGTTATACATCTATTTAAATGTCTTCAATATATTTAAAAATTTAAAATTTGGCCTCATACCTCGTATTTATCTCCGATTACGTAGGTTTATGAACGTCGAAAGTAGATTCAGTTCTATTTTTGACTGTCTGGAGGTTCTCCTAAACAACATGGGAAAACACTACGGCGGAATTTCTTGAAACTCGGACATTAAGTTCAGGGCTATTCGGACAGTGCTCCAGGCTATATAATATGTGATCAGTACGTAGTAGCTTAGCAATACTAGGAGTATCTATACAGGATTTTTGAAATTTATCCATCAGTATTAAATTACACATACTGTGACCGTATAGTCACATCAATAATTATTTCGAATTATATATTTAAGAAATTAGTAGGCTTGTAGCTTCCTTTGTGTGGATGCTGGCAGTAGCGTCATATTGCATAACACTTCGCGACATAGGGGCGCCTTGAGCTCCCAGTGGGTGGCTCAGAAAAACTCCCGAACTGCGCGAGTATCATGAAAAAAGGGGAAGAAGAATACAATTTTGCTAACTCCATCTTGAAAACAAACGCCAACGCACAGCGATGCCAAAGCGATGGGGCGATTTCAGGCGTATTTTCAGCTCAATAAAGGCTAAACTAACCAGAAAACATACGTCAGAGTAATAAGAGGAATATTGGATGAATGGCAAAATTGAAAATCAAGGTAGAATAAGCTCACCTACGAAAATGCAATTTCATAAGATTACGTAACCACCACGGCGTACCCACGCCCACAGTGTCGCCAAATGCTATTAGCGAATACTACCCCCACCCCGATTGTATTGGAATTAATTACTACAAATCCACCGATCATCCTGAGTTCCGCATCACATCTGGTATTTCGGAGTAGTTGGCCACACAAGTTGCCGCATCGCTGGGATTCGTAAGCCTTGTGGATCTGGAAAACTGAAATGTGTAGGAGGGAGATATCTCCCAAGCATTCCCCACCCTAGGTAGCCCTTATATTTGCCTGCACATATGAGGGTGGAGACCAGTCTTCGAGGAGTCTACGAGGTGACCACACGGCCGAATTTGGTCTGATTTCCCTCTCTTTGTATGGTAAAATTTCTGTAAGCGGGAGTGTGAAAAGTCGGATTTCAGTGCGAATCTGCAGTAAAAATCTGAACTATGTAAACATGATGTGCGCATCTATAGTTTGATCGCGGTGCGACACGAAGGAACGCGAGTGACATAAATTCGCACCGAGAACTGTGAAACAATGAACTGCCGTCTGTCGAACGTGGAACGTTATTTTTCAATCAGTATCCCGTAGTGGAGGCAGAGAGCCTCTTAATTATAATCTATGTTAGAAACTGTGTAAGCGGCAGGCGAGTGAATAGTGATAGTACGAAGAATTAGTGGTTATCACATAAACAAAATTGTATCAATGTTTATCGTGCTTCAGAACAGCGTAATCGCGCTGAACAAAGCATACAAGACAGGGTTGAGAATAATCATAAGTAGCCCACCTTAGGGTAATGCGGGAGGTTAAACTGTTTCGGTAATGAAACTGTGAGCTCGGAATTGCATATTGTCGAGTACCGACCTCCCACGGACTCGAACCGGCGGACTGCCAGGTGGAAGGCAGCCGGGATTCGCAGCCGAGTCTAGAGCTCAAGGTGTCAGAGGAGATTAATTAGTGTTAGAATAATGATAGTCATCGACAGGAGACACCTTGTAGTAATTGAGTAATTGTATAATAAGTATAATAATTATAGCTAGATTTAATAATTGGAAAGCAGAAGGAAGCTTTCAGTTAAGTATTGGAGAGCGGTTTGTGAAACGCGCTAGCTTACGAAAGCTGTTGACTACAATAAGATATTTACTGTGTGTCAACAAACAAAGTTGGTAGTATGCCGGCGAGCCAGGCGGCCGCCCGATAAACCGACAAAGGGACAAAGTGAGTACACGGCCAGTCAAGGCCATTACAGATGCGCTTTAGGAAAACAAGGAAAGATGAGGACCAAGTAAGACAGAAGACAGAGTGCCTAGGTAGCAGCACTTACTGTGACAACTATTGAGAATAGCCACTTGAGGGCGCTAGTGACTGGATGATCAGTTTAGCAATGCCCGTAAGACCCAAGGAGGTAGGGATAGAACTTTGAGTTCAGGAGCGGAGATATAACCCCTGGCCAAGATGGCGCGGGGCCTTCTTCCAGCGAGTAGTTCGTACTTGTCAGAACGAGATTCTTTTCGGGCATAGCCCAAGTGCCGTAGGGCAAGATTAAGATAGACGCGTAGTAGAACAGTAGGCGCGTGAAACAAGCTCGCTCTCACTATAGATCATTACATTCAGACTTGTAAATATACTGTACATAGTAGTTTTAGTATCCTCAGCAATAAAGGACAGGGAAACCATTTCATCTTTTATTTCGGGAGTTGCGGGACGAGTCATACCTACAATTACCTCCCTACATTCCGCTCGGGAGGACAGGTAATACTTCAACATCCAAGTGCCTGGTGACCAACCTACGAGAACGTCTCTCAGGACAGGTAGGTCACGACAGGCACGTATAAAAATTTGGTGTCAGTTAGTGCAGGGTCCCGAGTTCGATCCTCGAACAGTGTCAACTCACCGAAATAACGTGAGAGAATCGCGACTTCGTAGAAGATTGTCCGCAAGAGAACCGCGACTTCGCAGAAGATTTCCGTGTGAGAAAATCGCGACTTCGCAGAAGATTGTCCGAACCGCGCTACCGCGTAGTTTCGTTCGTGTGCCGCGCATCGCAGAAGAGGAGCATCACTACCGCAGCCTACTAAGCCAGCCCAGCAGAGGGGTAGCAGTCCAGTAGCAGACAACGCCATCCGGTGGAGACGCAGCACTACAGCCGACTACTCATCCAGCCCAGCAGTGAAGCAGCATTGCAGATTAAGGTAAGCTGAATATTTATTTCAAATGGCACGACAGAATAGTTCAGTACCAGCAGACCGAGGCACTGAGATGCTCGAGGACGAGGTGGAATCAGTAAGTATGAGTGGGCCTTTTGTTACAGTAGTAGAAGGACATCGTCTCATTGGACGAGAGTTTGATGGCAGTCAACCAGATAGATTGCATGAGTTCATAGCTAACGTAGATGGTGCTGTTCGTATGATTAAGGATGAAGATCAAGAGTTGTTTTTCAAGTATATTTTAACTAAGGTTACGGGCAGAGCCCGAGATAAGTTGTTGTACAGACGTGATATACATAACTGGGAGAAAGCCAAGCGGGCATTGATAGAATATTATGGCCAGCAAGGCACGTTAGATTTGTACATTTGTCAAATGTTCCAAACAGCGCAGGACCCGCGAGAATCAGTCGCACTTTGGGCGCACAAAATAGAAACATTGTCAGCTTCTTTTAGAGAGGCAATACTTGAGGATGAATTAGAGGAGGATCGTGACGCGCAGTTGAAAATAACGAGAAAAATATGTGTTGCTAGTTTCATACAAGGGTTAGCCAACCCTCGAATACAAGCTAGGGTACAGTCAGAGAAGGGCATTACTTTTGAGAGGGCAGTTGCACTTGCACAACAGGAAGAAACCGTAATATTGTCAAAGAAGGCATGAGAAGGCCTACAACACAAACGTAGTTCAGGATTTAGCAAGCGCAAACCAGAACAGGAGCGCAGTGCAGCACCAAAGTGGCATACTAAGCCAACACATGCTAGTGTTAGGGTGGTCTGTTACAATTGTAGCAAGGAAGGCCACATAGCAAGGAACTGTAAGAACACAGGAACGCAGGGGGCTCACACCACACAGACCACTAGTTCCAATACAGCTACAGGGGGCACATTCAGTAAATTAAAATGTCGCTATTGTGGGAAAACAGGACACATTGAACGTGACTGTAGAAAGAAACAGAGGGACAAGGAAACTGAGGTACGAGACACGGTGCGCATAGTACGTACACAACCAAACACAGTGACAGGTGAAAACAGAACTTGTTATCGTTGCGGCCGAAAAGGTCACATACAGGTGAATTGTCGACAAGATGCACGCACTCAAGGTGCACACACTCAAGGTGCATACACTCCGGTGATGCGTACGGATAACCGCAGGTGCTATTCGTGTGGCCAACAGGGCCATATCCAAAGAAATTGTCGAAAAGCCCAAGGCAAGTCCACGGGCAACAGGGCCATGAAAGGCCAAACTCAAGGTGATCGCATAGGGGGCAAGGCCGTAAGATACCGAGCCCAATGCGAACATTGTGAAAGATGGTCACACCGAACCCAAGACTGTTGGTTCAAAAAGAAGGGTGGCAGTACGCACGCCACGAAAACCTCCGTGGCTCAGGCGGCAAACTAGAACGGGCCCGTAGCAAGGGGACAGTTACGGAGGCCCGCAGACCAGAAGGTCCCAAGAATACTGACATAGAAGGCACGGTGCTGATCCAGGTCGCAAACCAAGGAAGACCGTTGAGATTTTTGATAGATACTGGGTCCGATGTCAGCCTAGTTAAGAGGCAATCGGTACCCAAGGAATGCCTGATTGATGGGAGCAAATCAATTGAATTAGCGGGTGTAAGTAAGGGAATAATTTACACCCAGGGTACTGTACGTTTTGCCATTGGAAACACAAGTCACACATTTCATGTGGTAGGGAGTGACTTCCAATTAACACAGGATGGTATAGTTGGGCGAGACCTCCTAACAGATAGCGTGATTGACTATAGGGAAGGTCATGTCACCATAAGAGGGCGACAATACCCTATGGGGGCACGAGAGACGAAGGTGATCCGTCTCGAACCAAGGACCCAGAAGGTCGTTGTTATAGAAGTAGATCGGAATCTACCCTTAGGAATTATTGAGAAGGAAGAGGTGATACCAGGGGTGTACCTCGCAGGGTGCCTAACCAAATCAGAGCACCATGAAGCAGTGGTTAGCATGATGAATACCACTGAAAAGGCGGTGACTTTACACAGTCCACGAGTGCACATACAGGAGGTAGATAAAACCTGCCTGGCACAAGTGCGAAAGGTAGAGCAGAACAGTAGAGTGGCAAACGGAGAACCGGCCACCCAGAAGCCCCGATCACAGCGGATGATAGACTGTTTGCGAGTTGATCACCTCACGCAGGTAGATAAGGAAGGGATATACGCCATCTGTGCTGAGTACAATGATATCTTCCATCTTGAGGGAGACAAACTAACTCACACTGATGTACTACAGCATGAGATCCCTACACCCCAAGATCAACCTCCAATTAATGTACGACCGTATAGACTTCCCGAAGCACAGAAAGGGGAAATACAAGCTCAGATAGATAAGATGCTGAGTGATGAAATTATCACACCTAGCACATCAGCCTGGAATGCGCCATTACTTTTAATTCCGAAGAAATTAGACGCTTCAGGGAAACAAAAATGGAGGGTCGTGATCGACTTTCGTAAATTGAACGAGATAACGATAGGAACCAGTTATCCCCTGCCATTAATTTCAGAACTGTTAGACGCCCTGGGCAAGGCGAGATATTTTTCGACCTTAGATCTCGCGAGTGGCTATCACCAGGTGTTGTTGAAGCCTGAAGACAGGCCAAAGACAGCATTCTCTGCGCTAGGACGCAAGTACGAATTCAGGAAAATGCCCATGGGTTTGAAAGACGCGCCAGCCACGTTTACGAGGTTGATGAACAACGTGCTCACAGGGTTAACAGGTATAAAATGTCTGTGTTACCTGGATGACGTCATTGTGTACGGGAGTTCAATCCAGGAGCACAACGTGAAGCTAAGGGACGTATTTCAAAGGCTGAGAGAGAACACGCTGAAACTCCAGCCAGATAAGTGTGAATTCCTAAGAACCGAAGTAGCGTTCCTAGGACATGTAATTACTGACGAAGGTGTCTTACCAGACCCACGTAAGGTACAGGCCGTTAAGGACTTTCCGAGGCCGACCACTAGCCGCCAGATCAAGCAGTTCTGCGGACTGAGTGGGTACTATAGGAAGTTCATACCTAACTACAGCAAAATCGCGAAACCGCTGTATCAGTTAGTGAAGAAGGACGTTCCCTTTGTATGGGGAGACGATCAGGAACAAGCGTTCCAGATACTAAAGCAAAAGCTAATTGAGGAACCTATATTGCAGTATCCGGATTTTGAAAAACCATTCGTTGTTACCACTGATGCGAGCAACGAAGCGGTTGGAGCAGTATTGTCACAAGGACCTATCGGAAAAGACCTTCCAATTGCCTATGCAAGTAGAACGCTTAATAAAGCAGAAATGAATTATAGCGTAACTGAGAAAGAATTGTTGGCAATAGTGTGGGCAGTAAAGTATTTCAGACCATATTTGTTTGGTGGAAAATTCACTGTTGTGACAGACCATAAGCCGTTGAAGTGGGTCTTCAACGTGCAAGATCCGTCTTCACGCCTGCTAAAGTTCAGGCTGAAGCTGGCGGAGTACGACTTCGACGTCGTATATAAGCAGGGCAAACAGAACTGCAATGCAGATGCCCTGAGTAGGAATCCCACTGAACCCAAGTGCCAAGCGCGAGTGGTTAACTCGGCTCAGCACAAGTCTCACTCAGAGACAACAGTAGAAACTCAGGCCTCAGACGAGAATAGGGAGGAGGTACTGTCTTCAAAACCCGAGGACGCTACGGCAGAGGGAATTGAAGCGGACGGTAGCGAGGTTTCCGAGGACGCTAACGCAGAGGAGATTTCGACCGAAGGTAGCTTATCTGAGGAAGAGAACGAATTAGGCGAAGCTGAAAAGCTAGCCATTTTGAAAGAATGTCATGATTCTTTGGTGGGAGGCCACCAAGGAATAGCGCGCACGTACGCCAGGGTACGTGAACGAATTCAGTGGAAGGGCATGAAAGGGGACATTGAGCGCTATGTACGCACATGTCCCTCCTGCCAAAAGAATAAAGGGACTAGACCAGACGTCAGGGCTCCAATGAGAATCACGGATACCCCGAACACAGTCTTTGAGAAGATATCCCTAGACGTAGTTGGACCTCTTCCGTTGACAGAGGCAGGAAACAGGTACATACTGATATGCCAAGATCAGCTGTCTAAGTACCTAGTAGCGAGTGCCATGCCTAATCAGGAGGCAGAAACCGTGGCACGGACGCTAATCAATAACGTAATAAGTATCTACGGGATACCAGAGCAGATTCTCACTGACCAGGGTAGTAATTTCATGAGTGATGTGTTTAAGACGCTGTGTAAAACGCTGCGCATTCGTAAAACACACACTACGGCTTTCAGGCCACAATCGAACGGTAGCATAGAAAGATCCCATAAGGTGCTCACGGAGTATCTAAGGCATTATGTCTGCTCAGGGGAGCAGAATGACTGGGACAAGTATTTGCCTACAGCTAGCTTTGTGTATAATACCACAAAGAGCACAAGTACAGGGTTCACACCCTACGAATTAATTTTTGGAAGGAAGGCAAATATCCCAGGTGTGCTGCAAAAGCCACCTGAAATGAATTACAATGAACACCAGAACGTGGTGGAGGAACTGACGGCACAGCTTAGGCGAAATCACGAGGCCGCCAGAAAGACTTTAATAGAGCGAAAGGAATTAGAGAAAGAACACTACGACAAAAAGCAAAATGAGGTCACCTTTCAGGTAGGTGATAAGGTTCTTTTGCGCAATGACGCATTGCGAAGAGGAAAATCCAGAAAGCTAAGCCCACCTTTCGAAGGTCCGTACGAAATAGTAGATGTTTCAGGGGTGAACTGCACCCTACAGATGAATAAGAAGGGGAAAAGGGTTAAGGTACATAAGAACCGTTTGAAATTGTACTTGTAGATATGTGAAATGGGAACTGGGAAGCGAATGGTAACACACATCCTGTCTTTACCTTGCAGGTAGACAGCAGATATGGCGCGAATGCTAGAATTGTTGTCCATCGTAGTAGCAGTGATAGTCGTGACGTCACACCGCTACAGAATAGCCGGAGAAGTACTGGATGTCAAGGTGACACCATATGAGAGTACTCCAGGGGCATACTTCGACAATCAGGGTGAGATACAGTTATACCATACGGAATGGACACTAGTTACCTATGTAAACCTGAATAAATTAAGTGATGTATTTTCAAATATAAAGAGACACATACACTGGACTCAATTAATATGTACACAGTTAGAAAGAAGTACTAACCTAACATGTCAACAGGATGTTAAAATGCTAAGGGCACAATTAGATAGAATTAGGGAATCGAAGGAATTAATTACGAGGATTACTAAACCAATAGGGGAAACGGATAACACTAGGCGAAAACGAGGCCTAATTAACGCAGTAGGTTCCATCGCAAAGGCATTATTTGGAACATTGAGTCAAGAGGATGCCGATAAATATGAGTCAAAAATTAGTGAGTTAGAGCAGGAACAGCTTTCAATTATGAAAATTGCAAAAGACCAGATGATAGTAGTAAAATCAACATTGCAATCTATGAACAGCACCATTTACGATGTCACAGCCAATGAGCAGAGATTAACTCAAAATATTGCAGAAATTAGATCATATCTTGCCAATAGCACGCTTCAGATTACAGAAGCACTTAAGCAAGTAGAATTAGAAAACTCAGTGAATAGGCATTTAATTGAGATTGAAGGCCTTCTCATACAACTGTATGAGCATTACAGTGTTGTGTTATCAGGTATAATGAATGCTCAGGTAGGAGTCATTCAGGTGCAAATAATTTCACCAGATGATATTATTAAAGGTTATAAGAAAGCTCAGGGAGATTTCCCTAAAGGATTGTCCTTGCCATTTGATTTAAAATCAGCTTACGGCTACTTGATTTACAAGGTAGCCACAGTGGAAGTGTTCGCCAACAAAAATTATCTAGTGTACGTCATCAAGACACCCCTTACAGATAGGGTAACTTATACAATGTTTCACATGATTCCATTCCCCACGTATATGAAGAGTAATCCACACCATTTTGTTTATATTCAAGAGACCAAGGATTATATCCTTATGGACAAGGAGAAACAAACTTATGTTCAATTAGATAAAGATCAGGTAAATCAATGTAAGGTAGTAACACCCAGTTGGAGACTATGTCATGTTAAATTCCCTATTAATACAGTGTACACTCAAAAGAGTTGCGCGATCCAGTTAATTATTGGAGTTAGTCAGATTCCAGATAATTGTGATAAAAGAGTGCTTCCCGTTCAACAACTCATGTGGATACCTATCAGAGCTAACAGATATATATATACGTATCCCCAGAAGAAGTTAAAGTAACATGTATGTGTAAGGATACCACCAGTGATATCAGGTTAACAGGTACTGGTATTCTTGTTTTAAGTGCAGGTTGCACAGTATACGGGCCACATAATAAAATACAAGGTGTAGGTGAAGTGAACACTACACAAAGTAAAGACTTTGTACCAGAAGTCACACTTGATTATGACTGTTGTGAACAGATAGGTAGTGAAATCAAGTTAGAACAGATACCCGAAATGAATAAGTTGTCATTAAACAATTTACTAAATCACATTAACGATTTACAATGGGCTACCCATAAGACACAAGAAGTGGAAGATATGGTAAGACAAAAAGAAGAAGAACTGCAAAGACAAATGGTCTATCAACATATTAATGTGTACAGATATATTGTGTGGATAGTTGTTGGTATCATAAGTTTAATTTTAATTTGTTACTGTTGTAATTGTTGCTGTCCCAAAACTAGGGTTTCCAGCAAAGAGATGGTTTGATGATGCACGGGCTCATTGCCCTAATATATGTATAAAACAAACGGTAATCACGAAGGGAGATAAGGTTAAGACTTCAGATGAGGATTTAACTATATTCCAACGTCCCAGGCGGATCCGGGGACGCCCGGAGATGTCTGCGGAGATCATGGAATTACACTTCAGGCCTGCTGGGGGACGCCCTAGTACGCCTGTGAGATCTATAGAAGCAATAGAAATAGACGCAAGTGATAATCAGAGTAGAGAACAACCTTCCCCTTCACCACAGGGTCGCCGATCCTTACGTACCGGCAACATCAGAGTATAAATAGTGTAGGACAGAAATGGACGCAACGTATGGTTGCATCCATTTCTTCCCTAAGGGGGGAGATGTCGTGTACCGACCTCCCACGGACTCGAACCGGCGGACTGCCAGGTGGAAGGCAGCCGGGATTCGCAGCCGAGTCTAGAGCTCAAGGTGTCAGAGGAGATTAATTAGTGTTAGAATAATGATAGTCATCGACAGGAGACACCTTGTAGTAATTGAGTAATTGTATAATAAGTATAATAATTATAGCTAGATTTAATAATTGGAAAGCAGAAGGAAGCTTTCAGTTAAGTATTGGAGAGCGGTTTGTGAAACGCGCTAGCTTACGAAAGCTGTTGACTACAATAAGATATTTACTGTGTGTCAACAAACAAAGTTGGTAGTATGCCGGCGAGCCAGGCGGCCGCCCGATAAACCGACAAAGGGACAAAGTGAGTACACGGCCAGTCAAGGCCATTACAGATGCGCTTTAGGAAAACAAGGAAAGATGAGGACCAAGTAAGACAGAAGACAGAGTGCCTAGGTAGCAGCACTTACTGTGACAACTATTGAGAATAGCCACTTGAGGGCGCTAGTGACTGGATGATCAGTTTAGCAATGCCCGTAAGACCCAAGGAGGTAGGGATAGAACTTTGAGTTCAGGAGCGGAGATATAACCCCTGGCCAAGATGGCGCGGGGCCTTCTTCCAGCGAGTAGTTCGTACTTGTCAGAACGAGATTCTTTTCGGGCATAGCCCAAGTGCCGTAGGGCAAGATTAAGATAGACGCGTAGTAGAACAGTAGGCGCGTGAAACAAGCTCGCTCTCACTATAGATCATTACATTCAGACTTGTAAATATACTGTACATAGTAGTTTTAGTATCCTCAGCAATAAAGGACAGGGAAACCATTTCATCTTTTATTTCGGGAGTTGCGGGACGAGTCATACCTACAATTACCTCCCTACATTCCGCTCGGCAGGACAGGTAATACTTCAACATCCAAGTGCCTGGTGACCAACCTACGAGAACGTCTCTCAGGACAGGTAGGTCACGACAATATGTCAGATTAGGATAGACTAGCTGCGTCCTGTGCAAGGGTATCGTAGACATTCATAACTTTCTTTCTGGTTGGAAGGAAGGAAAATTTGCCTGTAACGTGAGTGGAGGACGTTTTGTGAAAACAGTGTAAACAGTGTCATTTCAGTGTTCAAACCCCAACGCTATGGATTATTCCAGGAGCATCATGGAACGTCCTGAACCAGCGATCTCCCACTTCAGCAGGATGGGCTAAGACCTTCAAGGGAGCCCTCATTCTGGGCTAGAACGGCGTACGATGGACAACGGACCAGCACTGTTGAGTACAAAATTATGATCTTATGATATTGATATTCCCTGTAGATAAATCATATCAGAATATAGGAATAGCATGGGATGATTTTATATTGAATAATTAGAGTAGTAAGATTAGAGTGGTCGGTATTTCTTTTTACATTTTAAAGTTGTTTGGGAAGGAAACAAATTAGGAATAGAGTATGAATTTCCCATCTAGTTGTCTTTATTGCATGAGCATGGTTGTATCCTTGTTTTATGAGTACTGTCAGAGGAGACGGGGGGAAAAGGCTAATTAATTTCGTTGAGGTAATAAAGGAGCCTTCGTTCTTGGAGAGATATATGCAAGAAGTCAGGTTAAGATGACGCAAGAATCTTTGCCATATATCCTGTGAACCAGATAAAGTTGGACAGGTGAAGTACTCGATTTAATGTAAAGTAGTTGTATTTTATGCATGATAACTTAAGGCGTTGCTGCATAATATGTGTGTGAAGAGTCATGGCACCGAGGTACAAATGTCCACCCCCACCAACACTAGCTAGGGCCCCTGTTAAAGAAAATTATTTTTGTGATTGCTTAAATACCTTTTGTTAGTTCATTTTATTTCATTTAAATTAATCAGTTTGGTCGGATAATTTTATGCCGATCTAATGAAGGTAATATAAATTCATGTCAGGTACATAGTCATTATTATTGTTATTATTATTATTACCGGTATTATTATTATTATTACTATTATTATTATCATTATTGTGATTATTATGACTATTGTTATTAGTAAATTCTGTGAGATTATTAAACTCTAGTTTGCTAGCCCGTGGATTGTGGTAGTTTTACTATGAGAGGCACGAGGATGGATCTCCGGACTCCTATAAGAGAGAGAGAGAGAGAGAGAGAGTAAAATAATTGAACGGCCCAAAAGTTGAGAGATTGGTCCGATGAAGAATACCTGAGCGGGTTAGAGCATAATTCTATGCACCTGTTTGTATTTGTTATTTTTGTTCGCGTGAATAAATTGGCCCACTGAATAGGCTTTTGTAAACGCACTAATGTTGGGTTAAAAAAAAAGTATGTGGGCGGTGTGCCGGCGGTTGACAAGGAAATTTATGGCATCCCACCCCGGGAGGGTCGGAGCTCGCTTGTGTCAAACTAGGCCTGCTAAAAGGCAAATGTATGGCCGTCTTTCTCAAGGAAGTGTTTTCCTCGAACCCTCTTGTGCTCTGCTAGTAAATGTTTTTTTAATCGATTACCACATTCTAATCAGGCTAAGTTGGCTGAATGCAGTAACACATAGTTCATACACATGTAGAAGCGATAGATAGGGCCTTGATTTTTCAGGTTCTCCGACTGGAGAGACCTGTTGGTCTCCCGTTCGTACCTCGGACATGACAAAAGGGAGTCAGTCACACAAACGACGGCTAATGGTAAACCAGATGCAGCTACCATGTATGGGAAATGTTATAATATGTGTTTTCTCTTCCAGGTGTGATAATAGTGTAAATAGGATGTTGTTTTGATGCTAATTGGTTTGTTTAATTGAGACTTTGTGAAAAATCCTTTGGTAGTTCGTTTGAGTGGAGGGTTCAGGCCCTCTGATGTGTATAGTTAGTTCTCAAGTGAGGTGATTTGGAGTAACTAGTTTTGTGTGCATCTTATATTTCTGGTGTAGGTTGTAACTCCGTGGAGTTTGCCGATCATTTTATGATTCCTTTTAAATTCTTTTAATATTGTGTTTCTCGTGTTATGTTCGATGTATGTGGCCACTCTAATCTTAGGGTAAAGTAGTGTAACTTGCTGTGTTTTAAATATGTAATTTGGGAATTAATCCCGGGAATATTTATATCCGTAAGGTCATAGTTTTCTTATACATTTTTGTAAAAAGTTTGGTTCATTATAATAGTGTTTACCGTACTCAGCAGGTAAAATAATCGTGTCCGTAAATTCGAAACCAAGTTTATCAACCAAGAGTGTAGTAAACGCAACTCAAATTTCTCCGAGTTGTTTGAAGCTATATGTGAACACCCAGGTGCTTAATCCGAATAGGTGATTGTTTTGTGTTATAATATTCAACAGCGTAATGTCAATAGACCACATAATGTATCTTATAATGATGTGGATCAAAATTTCATTTGGGTGATAGCCCGGACATGGTTGTCCGTTGCTGGTATTAACATTCAATGGATGTAAGTTAACTTTGATGTTCAAGGTTGTAGATTGTAAATATGTTCAACGGGAGTGAATTAAATATTCAGAAATTTTATTCGTGCCTAATTTTTGCCGAGAATTAGCATCCAGAACCTCTTCCGTTCATGTTATGCCTTTAAGTTAGCTGTAAGATATTTTATTTTTATCGCCGCGGACGGTCTGCGTCTCTGAGTAGCCGGGGTTCAGATCTTAGGAACGGGAGAGTTAGCAGCGACCTTGCTGCGCCGTAGGGCGGTGACCCCTCATGTGAGTGGATTACTTATTCAATCCCAATGAGAGGGAATCGTCACAGGCCGAAAAGGTCCCTTGACCATCGCCTTCCGTGGAGCATGGTGCCATGTGTTCATGACCCGACAGGGTCACCTCTTTGTTGGCACAAGGTACCATGAGCTATGGGGGATGGTGGGAAAGGTCCCAATACATACATACATACATACATACATACATACATACATACATACATACATATGTGGCGTACCCACTCTTGCCCACAGATGGGCGACAATACGTGATGTGTCGGGTCACGTTAATGTTAATATAAATAAATACTCGCTCATATCCCTCTCCATAAATAATATCCCATGCCTTCAAACTTATGGCTTGAAGATGATAGTTGATAATTAATAATAATAATAGGTAATGAGACTCTAAATACTCCCAGAGGTGTGGTAACACAACACTTACCATTAAGCATACACTAACTTGGAAATTAAGGATCATTAATAAGACCTTATGAAAGTACCAATTCAAATAACGTGACGAAAACTAAGCTTACGGAAACAAAAGAAAAATAGAATGAAATAAAATGTAAGAAATGAACTGTTACGCGGAGACTTGCAGTAATTTATGCCATTAACTCACCATTTGTAGATTCTGTTATGTAGCCACGTTCAATGATGTAGAAGCTGTTTGATGATCCTCTCGTTCTGCAGTGGTCATCTCTCGTATTAGGTACCAGTCCTACTTCTGATTCGTGAATTGCCTACTTATTGGACAACGGCTTTCCTGACTTTAACGCTTCCTATAGTACTGATTACATAATGTGGCAATGAACCCTACTTTCAATATCAAAACCACCTAGGGTTACGTTCAAGGAGAGAATACACTTGTATTCATACGTATTACAGAATTGTAACGTAACTAAATACGTGACAAAGATATCTCCTGTTCTAGACAAGTCAAAACTTGTCCCTCGGTGACTTTATCTCTCGTCATTGAGATACCCACGTCACAATGAGAGTAACATTGAGTAGTGCTTTACTCAGATGCGAAGTGAAATAAGTTAAGACCTTCAGACGTTCAGACCTCCTCCGATGTAAAAACGCTCCGATTTTAATACTTTCTACGATGTCCAGACGCTAAGACCTTCTCCCAAGTAAAGACGCTCTCGTGCTCTTTTCGTTGTTGTATATACGCTCCAAAATCACCCTATATATCTCATATTACATGGTCCAGTAAGATCTCATGTTCCATTCCTTCTCAAGTCCATCGCTCTATATCCATCGCCTTGTTTCGTAATGTTCATTCACATACTGTAGGTTCAAGCTTCGCGGGCAATCAAAGAGTCATGCAGCGAACTTCGAAAAGTAGGATTTAACAAGTTATAACCGTCTCTTCCGAATATGGAGGGGACTAAGCAATCATGCAATCTAGATGAAGTCCTTTTCCAGGTAAAAGGCTAAAATTACCATGGCGTGCCCGGTCGCCAGACATTGGGCTACTGGAAATCTAATGCTAGCTATTAATACGGGTGATGTTGTAATACCGTACTCAAGAGTCAGCTCGTTCAGAATTCTTTATTGCCGTAATACAGAGAAATCAGGTAGTCATGTGAAATGGATGACTAAAAATCCTATATATTAGCATAATAATTTAGAATGACCTACCAGAAATTAAATATAACTTATACATCTTTCCAATTAATTCCGCAGTTTGACAAATGTATGTACAAACTGTGATGTTCAAAACATCATACATACATACATACATACATACATACATACATACATACATACATACATACATACATACATACATACATACATACATACATACATACATACATACATACATACTTACATACATACATGCATACTTACTACATACGTCTACATTGCAGACTGTTATGCTTTTCAGCGTTCAGTCTGCTAGCCTCAGTGATTTTACTAAACTCTGCCACAATCCTGTGCTTGAACTAACTGTGACCTCTTTTAGCTCTATAACCCTTACTTTTAAGTCGTTACATACTGTGTCCAACCATCATCGTCTTGTTCTCCCTCTACTTCTCTTACCCTCCATCACCCAGTCAATTATCCTCCTCCATTCGCCTCACATGACCCAACACCTAAAACGTTTCATGCGTACAGCCTTATCAATCAAGTTCATTCCGAAATTAGCCTTTATATTCTCATTTCAAATGACTTCCTGCCATTGTTTCCGCCCGTTTGTACCAGCGATCACTCTCGCTACTTTCATGTCCGTTACTTCTAACGTATGAAGAAGATATCCTGAGTCCGCCCAGCCTTTACTCCCGGACAGCAAAGTTAGCCTGACGTCAAAACTACCTCGTTGGCGCGCCAGATTAATTTATAAAACTACTTCGCACGGTCGTGCGGGTCAGGTGGGAAAGAAATATAAGGGAATGTTCCCTATCGATATTCGAAGTAGATCCTTCACCGGGTGAGTTGGCAGTGCGTTTAGAGGCGCCCAGTTGTGAACTTTCATCCGTGAGATAGTGGGTTCGAACTCCACTCTCGGCAGCCCTGAATATCGTTTATCGTGGTTTCCCATTATCACACCAGGCAAAAGCTGTACCTTGATTAAGGCCACGGCCGCTTCCTTCCCACTTCTAGTCCTTTCCTGTCCCATCGTCGCCATAGGATATATCTGTGTCGGTGCGACATCAAACATATTTAAAAAAGGAGATCCTGATGACTTCATAACTGTGAGCACATGCGCTTTGTACTGGATAGATGATATGTGTGATTAAATATTGTAAATGTGTACATTTAGAAACTCAAATTATGTTTTCAACTTTTCAGTATGTGCCTTACGGTGTACAATGCTGATTATGTAGCAAACTTTCAAAAAGTATTGTAATATCATTATCGTATTGTTCTTCAGATGTTGTACTCTGTAGTTCGCGTTGTCACATATTCTTAATTTAGTGGAACTTACGAAGTATGCTGGATGTTCTTTGCCTCGCGTGGCCGTTCCGACCATTATTACGGTGACAGCTTATCCTAACTACTTTCTAGTGTAAAATAACAAAATGTAACTTCTAGGAAGATTTGACGTGCCAGTCAAACCAGCAATTATATTATGCCCCACTTTCATATCGATATTGCATTTGGTAGAAGGAGCGGATCATTCTTTTGATTGCAGAATGCCACTAAGTAATTGCAGGACATCAAATGACAAATTTAGTGTCCGTGTATTTGACAATGTCAAGTTGTTCATCATTTGGCCATTTCATTTCAGAGTGATCAACATGCCATTGCGGGCTATCTGAAATATATGTGAAAGCATATTCAATAGCAACAAGCTGTAAATGCCAAATAAATTGGTTAACGAAACTGTTGTGTGACCTACCTTTAACATTAACCAGAAGGGAAAAGACAAGAGGACGGACACTTCGAAATATGAGGGTATCAGCAGATTAAAGACTACATAGGCCTCGCTAATCTACAGGCCTTGGGATCACAATAAAACAAGAGTTGATCAAGAGAGATAAGATAGCAAAGATGAAAGAGAGGACCCCAACGCAAGTAAGTGGAAGTAATGCGAAACTCAGCCAGAGTAACCGTGGTCGCCAAGGCCCTCTCCAAAATTGAGAGCACATTGCCCCACTTTCAGGCCCCTCTTACACATTTAAGGAATCATACATTGCATATATCAGTATTTACCGCAATCTAAATTATGTTTGCAATTCAGCGGCACGAATTCCTTTTCTTTGTAACTAGCATTCCTATTGTTTTTCACCAAATGTGGTCATAAATATAAAATATTCCTGTATCAAAACAGACGATCAGAGAGAAAAAAAATGTGATATTCATACAGAAGGCGTCTCTGCTTACGTGTTTTAAAATATAACGTGTACTCTGAAATATATAAACAGTGAATTTATTAATTCGCGTTTGGTGAGAATGTTAGTGCAAGACCGAGATATCATTCAATGAGAGGTTATTTACAATTTTTAAACACCATATTGTGGGAGACGAACAAACATTGAGAACAAACATTAATCGAGGGATACATGAATAGATAATAAGTAAACCATGGTTTAATTTTGATTGTTTTCCAAGCATCACTTCGCTCAAACTTGTTACTACGTTATTAAGTGACCGGGCGAGCTGGCCGTGCGGTTAGGGGCGCGGAGCTTTGAGCTTGCATCCGGGAGATAGTGGGTTCGAGCCCCACTGTCGGCAGTCCTAAAGATGATTTTCCGTCTTTTCCCATTTTCACACCAGGCAAATGCCGGGGCTGTACATTAATTAAGGCCACGGTTGCTTCCTTCCCATTTCTACACCTTTCCCCTCCCATCGTCGCCATAGGATATATATCTGTGTTGCCGCGACGTAAAGCAAATTGTTAAAGTGTGCAAAATTTGGTTCAGATTGACGAAACAGTATATCATCGTTGCGCCTAGAAAAATCATTACGCGATGATATTTCAGCTTAGAACTCGGACCAAAAAAAGGTTCAATCATCTACAGTCCGGCTTTGTATCAACAATGTCATCGAATTTTCGTTCTAAGTGATAAGTGTACTGCTGGTCAGTTTTTTCCCCTTTACAGTGTCATGGCGGTATATCGAGACCAAACGACCAAATATTTCTGTAAGAAACAAACAGTTAAAAAGACAGACAGACAGACAGACAGACAGACAGATAGACAGACAGACAGACAGATATTTTGATTTATATAAAGAGAGAGAGATGAGGGATCGAAATCATCCAGCTTAGGAGCTCCCGATGAAGGAGCTAGAATTGGGAAGGTAGTGAACGTGACCTTAGTTAAGGCTGTAATTAAGACCGCTGTCACTATCTTCCCAATCCTAGCCCTTTACCACCCTTCCATCGCCAAAAACCTTCGACGTGTTAGTGCGACGTTAAATCTCTAGATTCCGATGAAGAACGCGAAGAAATTCAGACGTATACCTTCGAATAAATTTAAATACACAGTTAAAAGAATTAGGAAACATGTTTTTTAACGTCTGGTATGTGAACGTTGATTTGGTAGGTGGAGTTCCAATGGTCGTACAGCATACCTTAGCTGCTCAGGGTATGTCAAATCGAAGTTATACTCCATCTGCAGGCGTAGCCATGCATTAAACTGTCAGGATTCCCCTCAAAACAAAGTGAATAGCAGTGCGTCTGTGTGTCGTTGTGAGGTACACAGACTACTGCGGTCATACGAGCACGTTGTATATCAACCAGCACATCCCATGAGACTTCTTAACGAGGTTCAATTTGCACGGGCCATCAATTTGATAAAGGAAGGATGGACTTTTGGTCATGTTGCTGTGAATCTCAATGTATCTCCGTCAATTATTCACCACCTGTGGAATGGCTACAATGTGACAGGCCAGTTTACAAGGAGGGTTGGACAAGGTCGCGGACGCATCGAAACCTCACAGGATGACCGATATCTGACCATCTGTATCTTGCGGCGTCGTTCAGCAACTGTCAGAGAACTGTTTTGACAGTATGTAACAGGTTAAGAGAGGTGTCCTTACGATCCAGACGTCCTGTTCGAGTGCCCTGTTTTAAACAGCAACATCACGCAGCTCGCCTTCTGTTTGCCCGTACCCACGTCAAATGGGAACTTTGCCAATGGAGACCTGTGTTGTTAACAGACAAGTCCATATTTCCCCTGACACAGCGTGATGGACATCAATGTGTATGGAAACGCCGTGGTGAGCAGTACATGCCAAATATTGTCCAGGAAGGCGACCGATTCGGGAAAGGTTGTGTAATGTGGGTGGCATCAGCATTGATGGCCGTACCGATCTTGTCGTCCTCCGTGGTAATCTTACCGCTGCGGAGTACATCGATCAGATACTGCTACAGCATGTGTTCGTTGCTGAATACGGCATTGGCCCTGAATTCGTACTCATGCACGACAATGCCAGGGCTCATGTAGCGCGTATCACCAGAGCTGTCTTACGAAAGCTGGATATTCAAGAGATGGAATGACCAGCAGTGAGTCCCGACTTTAATCCCATCGAGCATGTGTGGGATAGGTTTGATAGAAGTGTTTTTGGGCGTCCTGCTCCACCACAGACACTTGAAGTCCTCGAACAGTCTCTCATTGAAGAATGGGATTTGATACCTCAGCGTGTCCTCCATCGACTTATACAGAACATGCCACTTAGGTGCCAAGCTGTGATAAAAGCTCGTGTAGGACATACGCCATACTGAACTCCAGCTCTGATAAGAATCTTATCCTGCAGGACTGTTATCACTTTGTTTTCGCACCTATTTTGGACATTTCCGCTTGTGTTCTGAAAATGAACACGAATCCATTGATGTTCTTCTGTATACTTCAACGGTAAAGAATAAACGTTTAGTTGGTAATATACCTGGGTGTGAGGTATTGTTTTGTGGAGCATGGCATACATTCAAAAATATGTTCCCCAATTTTTTGATCTGTGTATTAAAAGAGTTTGTGTTCAGAATACCCGTTTATAAAACTGCTTTAATTTGTTTACCGCCTTTGTTAGGCAGCCCCAGATTCCTTTGATTTTATTTCATTTCGTGGAACTAATTATTGGCCATCCTTGTATGTTTTTGATTATCCTCACTGATTAAATTACTAAACCTTCTGTTGAGAATATGTCAGTTGCTTTTGAGGGCGTGTGTTAGATATGCCGACCACCTTAGCAACCAATCGAAGATGATGTTAGATAATTAACTCAATGTTCGTTATATCAGATTCTCCCAAGGTAATGGTGATCACTCGACCGCCCAGTCAATTTCCTTTCCATTGTTGTAAGACACAAAATGTGGTAATTTTCCAGGTATTTTAAATGTCTTACTTTAGTATCCAAGTCCCTTATCCGTAAAAGCCAGTCCCGCGGTGTACAGGTAGCGTACCTGCCTCTCATCCGGAGGCCCCATGTTCGATTCCCGGCTAGGTCGGGGAATTTTACCTGGATATGAGGGCTGGTTTGAAGTCCATTCAGCCAACATCATTAAAATTGAGAAGCTATCCGGTGGTGAGCTGGCTGCCCCCGTCTAGAGAGCCAAGAATAAGGGCCGAGAGGATTCGTTGTGCTCACCACAAGACACCTCGTAATCTGCAGGTTTTCGGGCTCAGCATCTGTCGCTTGGTAGGCCATGGCCCTCCGGGGCTGTTAATCCATAGGGACAAAATATCCGTATGTTAAGTGGTGATGCCTCTATGGTGCTGTACCTAAATGTATATCTTCTTCTAGATATTCAGATCATGATTGCAGAAGACCCTATCGAGAAGATGACCGATCGCCGCTCTAGACCCCCTAAGACAACGCTGCTTTTGGGCTGTATCTTAGAAGTTATGGAGAGGTGGTTGACAACGTAATGGAAGAGTTCGATATTGTGAATGATATAATAACAACTGCAAGAGCAATGATAATAATATTAATATTATTATTATTATTAATATTAATAATAATAATAATAATAATAATAATAATAATAATAATAATAATAATAATAATAATACCTTTAATACTTTATACTGTAGGAATACGTAAATACGTCATGCAAAGGTACATTCCTACAGTGCGGTTCGGTAAGGTTCATTTTCCTTTATACATTAGCATAGAGAAATGAATACAATGAAAATTCAATAGATAACTTGCTATAAGCGCATTAATGGTTACTGTTTCATTCAGTTCACCAAACAGAAAGGTGAATGGACCAATATAGTAACATCTTTCACGATCGCATGCACACAGTGAACGAGATAATTCAATAATGATCCATGATATGTGATGAAGTACGTATTTGCGATCAGTAGTATCCATTAAGAAGTTTTCAAGCAAATAACATCCTAAACACACTCCGCAACACACAACATACAAGCAAAAGTCACAATACCTTCGCGTGGAGCACTTCAATTACCTAACGGGAAGCCAGGCGTGAGATACTGCTAGATACTCCAAGATCAATCTTTTTTTTTTTTTTTTTTTTTTTTTGGCCAAAAACTCCCTCCCATCTTGTGCCTAAGTACGCTACTACAGTATGTGCTTCTCAATTGGGAATGTCCTTTCTTACAGTAGACCTATGTTTATGATAATCTATTCATTTACCTCCTTTGAATTCTACTATTAGACTTAAAACTCACTGAGAATATCACACTTCAGATGCCATTCCATCTCGTTTCGTGCCGGTGCGGCGAAGCGAGCCTGCAGAATGACTGTAAAGTTTCCCTATACAATTGATAAATTTGTAGTTTGCTGCAGATATTTCTTACTGTATGTAACATTTCTGCGGGTGTTTTACGGAAACAATCTCGATTTGAATCCTCGCATTTTATGTTTGACGATTATTAATGTTGTCTACATTTAGAGGGCCAACGGCCGTAGCCGTGTTGAAACACCGGATCCCGTGAGATTTCCGAAGTCAAGCAACATTGGGCGTGGTAATTATTTGGATGGGTTGCCAAGCGCTGTTGGTCGGGGGTAAGGGAATGGAGGAGCGGAAAGAAAATGGCCACCCTACCGCACGTAAACTCCTGCTCAGACAGACCTCTGCGGAGGTTCGGACCTGCCTTCGGGCAGAATACACCCTTGCCTTACCTATATTTTGAGGAAGCTCATTACTGTTACATTATTACCAAGTATATTGGATTGTAATTTATAATTTTCCTTCAATAAGCTTCGTTGTTTTCTTGCTATACAAGAAGGAACTTCAAGTTATTCCGATATATTCGTATGGCAAGGTAGAAAAAGTTCAGGGCGCCTTCGTAAATCGGAATCAGAACGGGAAACTCGATTCTCTAATAATACGTTCCTCTGTTTCTAAAACAAAATTGAACGCATTTTGAGATAACTTCCAGTGATAATCAACTCTATGAATGTGTACCAAATGGTGAAAATTGTGTAGTAAGTTATTCTTAAGGGTAACAAGGTAATTCTTATTCATCGATAACTCTTGGGATCGAAAGGATCTCCAAGTTAAATGATAGACACTAATTTGATAATAATTATCTTTATATTCTTTTTTTTTTTTGCTAGGGGCTTTACGTCGCACCGACACAGATAGGTCTTACCTTTACATTCTGTACCACCCAATAAGGGATATGATGATAATGATGATAATGACGATGATGATGCTTGTTGTTCAAAGGAGCCTAACATCTAGGTCATTGGCCCCAATAAAATATAGAGACCGAGCTCGATAGCTGCAGTCGCTTAAGTGCGGCCAGTATCCAGTAATCGGGAGATAGAGGGTTCGAGCCCTACTGTCGACAGCCCGGAAAATGGTTTTCCGTGGTTTCCCATTTTCACACCAGGCAAATGCTGGGGCTGTACCTTAATTAAGGCCACGGCCGCTTCCTTCCAATTCCTAGTTCTTTCCTATCCCATCGTCGCCATAAGATATATCTGTGTCGGTGCGACGTAAAGCAAATTGCAAAAAAAAAAAAAAAAAAAAAAAATGAGAGAGATCAATGAGCCATAAAAAGCAAAGCTAAAATATATTCTAACACAGAAATCTGTCTGGACGATGCTTTGGAGTGATGTATATTCCCCATTATGTCACATCAATTCGACAGACAATGGACAAACTAATATCCTGCATCATGTCACATCACTTAGTTAGTCACACACGTCCATATACATACATACATACATACATACATACATACATACATACATACATACATACATACATACATACCAAGTTCTACGGTATTAGGTTTGCGATTTCTAAGAGTCTTTCACGTCCATACGATTCGTGACCCTACACTTCGTAAGCTGATACCTCCAGTTTCCGGAGAGTCAGAACTCATCAATTGTTCATCGGATTAGGGGTGTGGGAGGACGGTTACATATTTTTATTTCCCCTTTGTAAAATAACCATCACTAAAAAATCACAACATTGCCGTAGGCACGGAAGAAATTTCACTACATCAATAGGCATGTTTTGGTTATCATTTCATGATAGACGAGTATGTCATGCAGGATTCAGCTAAGTGTATCTTTTAGTTAGTTTTGCTGGGAAAACTCCTTTTCTTATACTTACTCTATATTAACATTGTCCTATCATTGTTTTGCAATAATCTGCCATTAAACAGTTCATATTTCTTGTCGCAGCATTCCTAAATAACATAACTCCCTTCAGAGCGAACCATAGACTGAATTTCATAAGCACTGATGTACATGGATGTTCTGGATGACATCTTCCAACAGGTTTCCCAAGGGGAAACTACGTAAACTAGATGTTAAGTGCCCTGAAACATCATACGTTCAATGTAATCTACGATATATCCCTCGATCGAGATTAAATTTCTCTCTCTTTGTGTACCGGGAGCAAAAATTTGCATTACGACCGTAAATCTGTGTATCGATCCTATCTTCAGTATCTTTCACTATAACGTCTCATTGATTAAAGAAATCAACGGTTGGTGTCTATGTTTCAGCACCATGAAAGAATAACACAAAATGCATAGAAATAACAAGTTATCAAAAATAAACAGCAAAAACAAATGAAGATTTGCAATATGAAGTTTTACTTGGAAAAATGTAAACCGTCCAGTGATTTGAAAGCAAGTTTTCGCGACATGTGTGATGTCATCTTTCTGCAGTATTCTCAACTATTTATGATAGACGTTTTGTGTAGTATAGTTGTATACACAATTCTTTCTTGTGTACGGTAATTTATCATCCAAACAAATCAAAATTTAGTAATATGACCGGATTAACGTTATTTAGATTTCATCTTCTCTGTAGCTGTTCTGGATACCTTCACAATCTTGCTGAGCAGTCTCTTGTTATACTCTCATCAAAATTCAGTCTGCAGCGTGCAAGATGTGAGTACTTGATGAACTCCTTGTGTGTTATTTTGCTCACTAATAGTATTTCCATGTAATTTTATGTAGATGGGATGAGTTCAAACAATATTAGAATGATGTCTTGACAGTGTTGGAACTAGGAATCCTTCGTCTGACCTAAATCCAATGAAACACAACTGTTTCTCTCTTGACTGTATATATACATGGGTGTAATATTTTTGCACACACGGTTAACACCAAGTTAAATTTAAATGCATAATACATGAGATGAATATGTTGGTGTAAAATGGCATTGGCAACAATCATTTGCAAAACATGATAGCACGCAGGTTTTTGAACATTGGTCTCATTATATTTTCTACTGTGGAAAGAAATGTTGTTGTAAATACGAAAAGCATTAAGAAAGGAAGCAATTTTCTATAGATATATTCCTGTGTAAGGAGATGTATCTAGAAACCTGTCCCTAATGCGTAACTGAGTTTCGTATTAGTTCACGAATATTGCATGACACTTTTATGGAAGGAGCAATAACGGAACACTTAATATCCAGTGCAGATGAAGTCTAATACTATATTCTACATAGCACACTGTTACTCAAAGGTGCTAGAATTTAGATACACAATATTGACACTTACAATGTAAATTTAAACCATGAATAATGTTGTTGTTGTTATTATTGATGGCGTTTGAGTCATCCGTCCATACCTGGTTTGATGTAGCTCTCCATACCACCCTATCCTATGCTAACATTTTCATTGGCCTGTAAATTACATACTTATTTAAGAAATATGTATTTATAAGTATTTATAATGTATCCTTGTTTTGCCATACGAAATAATAATAATAATTTTCATTTCTACATAACTGCTGCATCTTTCATCTGCTCTAGTCTTCTTGCCATATTCATATCTTGGTCTACCCCTATCGCTCTTACCACCTACACTTCCCTCAAAAACCAACTGAAAAAGTCCTGGTCTTAAGATGTGTCCTATCATTCTATCTCTTCCTCAGGTCAAATTTAGCCAAATCAATCTCCTTTCACCAATTCGATTCAGTATCTCTTCATACGTGATTCGATCTATTCATGTCATCTTCAGCATTATGCTGTAAATCTTCTTATTCTTCTTTTTCTTCTCCTCTCTCCCTTTGTGGCGTTAGGCGTCGGGACATTTCAGCCGTTTACTAAAGTTTCTTCTGTCGTGCGCCATTCTCTGAACCTCACCGAGGGTCTTCCCTCGCTTCCTGATCAGTCCCAAGATATACTACTCCCATTCAATCCGTGGCCTCCCTCGTGTTCTTCTTCCTGTTGGTCTGGCTCGCCACACCTGCTTCGCTTTCCTTTCATCTTCCATTCTTTCTAAGTGACCAATCCAGCCCAATCCTCTCCTCTCAATGACATCCATTATTGGCTCCTGCTGAAGCTCATCTTTCACTGTGGTGTTTCTAATATGGTCTCTTCGAGTTTTCCCGACAACTTTCCGTAAATATCTCATCTCAGCGGCAACCAGACGGCTCTTCAGTTTTTAATGCACTGTCCAACTCTCTGCACCATACAGGAGGGTTGGCAGGTACACAGCATGATATACGCGCATTTTTTAGTTCCTAATTCTTTCTTTCCTATGATTGTGTTGTTTACACCATAGTAAACTTGAATATCTTTTCTAATTCTGTTGTTTATTTCTGCCTTATATTTCCATCCTCCCTGAAAACTGTGCCCAGATACTCAATTTGTTCTACCTGCTCAATATCCTCATTGTTCCACTTGATCTGAAGCTGTACGTTTTCTCCTTTGGTTAACTGCATGACCTTGGTTTTGCTCGCATTCATTTCCATTTCACGCTCCTGGAAGGTATAAGCCCATTCAGTAAGAGCTTGTTGGAGATCCTCCTCTTTCCCAGCCAAAATCAGACCAGGGATTGGACATGTATATTGGACTCATGTTCCAGTTGCCAACCTTAATTATTTTAGTTCTTCTTTTACACTGCTTAATGACTTGGTTCATGAAGATTACAAAGAGACGAGGGCTCAGACTGTCACCCTGCTTCACTCCCTTCGCCATTTCAAATTCCCTAGAGCATTTACAGCTATTCTCACCAGTCGTTGGACTTTCTTGTACATGCTCCTAATGCGGCATAAGAGAGTCTTGGTTACCTTTTCAACTTCAAGTGCTGCCCAAAGCTGTTCCCTGGGTACCGAGTCAAATTCGGAATTTAGGTCGACAAATGCAGCTAGAACATCCTTCCCTCGACTAAGTAATGTAATACCACATTTCAAAAACTTCTATTCTCTTTCTTTCTGAGCTAGTTATTGTCTATGTTTCGCTTCTGTATAATGACACGCTCCTGACGAAAGTCTTCGAGAACATCTTCTTAATTAATATACCAATGTTCGAAGTGAACACATTCTGTTTTTTAAGAAAGCCCTTCCTTGCTTGTGCTAGTCTGCAATTTATATCCTCCTTACTTCTACCATCGTTAGTTTTTTACTACCCAAGTAACGTTATTTTCCTACAACCTTTAAGACTTAATCCCCTAATCTAATATAGTTATATAAATACTAGCTGTAGTGACCGGCTCTGCTCGGGTACATTTTTGAATGTTTAATTTTACGATTTGTATTATGTCTTTGAGGTGAACTTTGTAGATATCTTGACTGATATTTGACGAACTCTTTTGTACATTATGGTATGTGTTTAATAGCTTATCCCTTGAAACAAATAATAAAACTAAGTTCTAACTGTATGCATTTACGCGTCGCTCTGTAGACATGTCACTGGGACTGTCGCCAGCGAGCCTAACGTCCCCGAAAACTGTGGATTTTGCACTAATGTCGGTTATTTTGGACATTTTCTTTTTCACCCCTTCTTACCCTCTATGCCGTTGGGGGATGAACTTGGACTTAAACGGAATCTGTTGTGTCACATTTCCACCCCTCGTACCGTACCGTTCTGTAGAATGTGGGTTTTCATGACATATTAACTCCTACAGAATAATGTGTTTAAGTTTCATTTTCCTTTACATATCAGCATAATAAAATGAGCACAACGAGCATTGTTCTGATGGACTGCGTATCCATATGTGGCTGGGAGGCGTGACCAGTCTTAAGAAAAATAATAGGTAGAAAGAGTAGTGTCAGATAAGTTGTATTAGAACTAGGACTTCGATATTCGCACCCCCTTATTGTACAGACAGATTGAAAATATCATCGGCCCGAAAACAAGATATTTTCAAAAATTTGTCTGACGTTCATATGACGTCGTCTGCCGTGTTTATACTTCTACTTTCAACACTCATAGAAAATGAAATTTTCGACATATATTCGAAAGGTAATTTAATGTCCGTCGGTTAAACCTTCACCACAGAGACTGTTTGGATCCTCAAAATGGCAATATCAAAATGTGTGCAGTTATACGGAAACCGCACAAATCCATGTTTTCTTTATAGTGATTCGTTTAAGGCATAACTAAGAATGGGGTAGTTTGCAATTGCTTTCCCCATTGGGCCGGAAAATTATATTGCAACACGCCCAGCCCCCTGAGTAGCTTGTTTAATAACATCCCGATGCACTGTTGTTCTCCAAATACCTATTCTCAGCGTCATCTATACCTCAGCATCTTCCATACCGTCACTGGTATGAATGAGACTGGGACTTCGGTGGAAGCTACAGTTTGCTCTTTCTAGTGCCAAGAGACCGATGAAATAACACTGCATCCTTCAAGAAATAGTATCAGGTGGAATCTAATGCCATAGAATATATTCAGGATAGATGATGTATAGCTCAGTCATCATTCTCAACAATACAAATACAGCTTGTCTTCAAACTCACGCTTATGGCAACAATAGGATAGGAAAGGCCGTAGGAGTTTGAAGGAAGCGGCCGTGGCCTTAATTAAGGTACAGCTCCAGAATTTGCCTGGTGTGAAAATGGGAAACCACGGAAAACCATCTTCAGGGTTGCCGAAAGTGGAATTCAAACCCACTCTCTCCCGGATACAAGCTCACAGCCGCGCGCTCTTAACCGCACGGCCAACTCGCCCGGTGCACTCTTGGTATTAAAATGATAACCTACAACCTGTTTTCCAGTCTTTCACCGAGTCAGTGATGTAATGTATGAACCATATATAGGCTATTAGAACAATGGGATCGCCACACCCAAAGTGGTTTATGAATGACTGATAAATTCTTGAAATGATAATGGAGAGTGTTGCTGGAATGAAAGATGACAGGGAAAACCGGAGTACCCGGAGAAAAACCTGTCCCGCCTCCGCTTTGTCCAGCACAAATCTCACATGGAGTGACCAGGATTTGAACCACGGTATTCAGCGCTGAGAGGCCGACGCGCCGCCGTCTGAGCCACGGAGGCTCTCTTTTGGTATTATTGTACTAAAATATAGTGTTAGATTGTTGTACTTCCTCGGAAACGAACCAGTTGGTGCTAAGATACTATTTATGGACTTGAGGTTTACTTCAGAAAATGAAGTTTATGATGATAAATGTGGTCATTCTGGTCTTTCTATGTGGACCGATGACTTTAGATATTAGGTCCCTTTAAGCAGCAAGCATCATCATCATCATCGTCATCATCATCATCATCATCATCACGTCTTTCTGTAAGCTATTTCAATGAATTCCCCTAACTCCGACAAAATGAACCTCATAATTTGAAACATTGGCCGTATGAGTTTGCCAATAACTTCATAAAATAGTTTTGTCATATTTATTTGATAACATACGACTGCCTGCCTTCGATAACGTTCCACCTGTGCTGCATAGATGAATACAAATCTCAGAATGTAGATCTGCATAGAAACTGCATTACCTATGCAATCAGATACAAATTACAGAATTTTGTGACCAGAATAATATTTCAGATACCGTTGTGTTCTGGGAATTATATTGTATGTATAGAGGTAGTTCTCATTCACAGTCTTATTATGACTAAACAACATAAAGAGAAACTAGAATGTTACGTACCTTACTGGTGTAGTTATTGTCATATTATAAAGGAGTTTTGCCCATCTACCAGTATTTATTTGCTACAGAAATGAAACTTTGTAAAAATTCGGAACCTTCTGAGTGGCTGCGACGGTCGACGTGCTGGCTTTCTGACCCCAGGTTCGATTCTGGCTCAGTCCGGTGGCATTTGATGGTGCTCAGATACGACAGCCTCGTGTCGGTAGGTTTACTGGCACGTAGAAAGCACTTCTGAGGGACTACATTCCAGCACCTCGGCGTCTCCGAAAACTGTACATGTATTTAGTGAGACCTAAAGCCAATAAAATGTATTATCTAATATGAGCTCGAATATCTTGAATCTTAATTTGTCCTACCTTAAAGGGTGAACTAGATGAACGCCTGTAGTACTGGATTAATATATCGCTCCTGTTCTGCCAAAACGGCGAACGTTAAAATGCTCTTCCTATCCATTATTTCCTTTAAGACTGGTCACGCCTTCCAGCTATATATTGATATTCGGTCCATCAGAACAATTTCCGTTGAGTTCATTTTCCTATGCGCGTGTGTAAAGGAAAATGAACCTTACTGTACCATACTGAAGGAATGTATGTTTGCATAACATTTACCCACTCCTAGAGTGTGATGTATTTAAGGTTAATTTTCCTTTACACACGCGCATAGGAAAATGAACTCAACGAAAATTGTTGTGATGGACCGCATATCAATATATAGCTGGAAGGCGTGACCAGTTTTAAGGAAAATAATGGATAGGAATAGCATTGTAACTTTCGCCGTTTTGGCAGAACAGGGACGAAATTATACACATCCGTACAACTTTCTCATTCAGGACTTTCTAAAATTCCTCCTGTGAGTGGAGCGGTTGAATACACCCTCGATATTTCTTGCCTGTCTTAAGATGTGACTTAAAGGACTACCTCTAGAGGATCTCACCTTAGAAATGTGGATTTCGTACATTCAATTTTCCTACCTGACCTTCCATTGCCTACTATTGTTCTCTTCATTTGTATGCACACGCATTATTAGAAAGTCAGCACATTTTCATATTTTACTGACAGAACGATAATTTATGTTACATTTTTTAAGTTAGGGGCAGTTGTTCCTGCGATTAATGTGGAGGTTGATTTCCAAGTTTTATAATGATCACTACCACCAATTGATAAATAAAAACAAGGCATTGAACCCTAAGAATGAATAACAGTCCAATTGGAAAATACTACTGTGAACATAAAAATGGGTATCTTCTATCGAACCAAGTTCTTTATGATGACTGTCGAACTTATTTGAGGCGACTGCCGCAGAATATGATATTTAAAGCCCATATTCCAGTCTGAGAATTCTGTATTTTTTAAAGGTTATGTTTTCTCGGCCCTGTTAGTATTTCAATAATTTATCACTCGGGTGGCTGATTTTCATGCGCGTACATATTTCCTTTGACGATAGCCTGATGTGTCACTGACGCAACAACCATTGAAACTTCGTATCTTACAAACTTAAAGTTCGTATCACAGTCATTTCCTTCCCATGTACAACGTAGAATTCAATGTAATAAGCCTCCCTTGGCGATCAATATAGGACATCCCACCTCCACTACCTTCCATGTTACTACCAACTGCGTTAAAAATATTATTTTTTGACATTAATTTAAACAAATAGAAAGGTATATATTACAATTTTATTTTACGACTGCTATTAAACTGAAATTTCTGTCTCTGTAGATCATGGTAGAGTTTCGGCCTGGGATGCCAAGATAGAGGGTTTAAACCCAGCAGAGGTAGTCGGATTATTGAAGGGCGGATAAAAGTCCATTCGGCACTCCAAGTCGTACGATGCCGGCATGTAAAAGATCTCCGGTGACACAATTGGAGATTACGGGACAAAATTAATTAAATATTAACCACAGACACCCAAGAGAGTTTCGTTTTTCTCGGTCTGCCATCTAGTAAGCCTAGAGTAAAACAGAACGTCGAAATCGACGAGCTGACAGCCAGATGGCGTCAAATTGAAATGTCTGCACACGGTAGCCGAGGCTATACTATTATTATTATTATTATTATTATTATTATTATTATTGATAAATATGAATTAATAATACTAATAATAAAAAGAGGAAGAAACTCAGAAGTGGAAATCTGAGTTTACTCGACTGACATGTCAGTCATAACTTCAAAACTTCAAATAAATCAACATTGACAGCGCACCTTCCAAAGCAATTTAACCCAGGGGTTTCAACCCCAAGTAGTCTATTCAGATTCTGGGGAGGCCACACATGAGTGCATGGAGGTAATTTGGAGTACCTCAAATCCGAATAAGAACAAGATGAAAGCATGATCTCGGATTTGGCTAACGGCATTTGATGCCAATTCTCTTTCGAAAGTCGGGAAAGTTAAAAATATCCTAAATAAATCTAAAGAACGCATTTAGAAATTGATTGCATACCAAGAATCACGATACACAGATGAGTACCCTTTTAATTCTGAAAATTACAGGATATTCAAAGGAAAACCGGTTGAACGAGTCATGGGCATTGCCCACAATTTGTGACGGGCTTTATAATGGACAAGTCACGGGTACTTGGGTCAGTTATGAAATTCAATTCATATTCAGGACGTCTTTCAACCTTAACGATAAAGTCGGGAAACAAAATCTATTCCGTAATAAATCGTCATGCACCAACTAACATTGAATCAAATCAAAATCATATTATTTGCAAATGACGTGTCTACTCGGTGGCAAATGACACACACAAATACATAATTATCAAGCACTAAATTAAAAAATAGAAGAAGACATTTTC